>NW_023494793.1:6894396-7170475 GCF_904425465.1 Colossoma macropomum | reverse complement strand
AAATGTAGGAGTGTAGCTAAAATTAAAACTCCAGCTATGAACTAAAACTCTTTGTGTTTTGGTAGTGACATAAAAACATGAGGCAGCAAATTTATTGATAAAGTTTTTTTATAAATAAAACTCATGGATCTAAATCTTTCAGCTTCACTTTAAAGGAATCAAGAAAGAATACATTAAATAACACAAAAAGACACATTCAATACAAACTACTCTATAAATGGTGATTTTGTATATATTTAGCTGATTACTGTCCTAATGAACACCTTACGTTTAAATGGAGCCTAACATTGTACTTGTAAAGGTCTGTGGTCTTAATAATTAATTGTTTTATTAAAATATATTTTTCTGTGTTATTGCAGTTTGATCCATATATTCATATATAATCATGAATAAACTTTGGAATGAAGTTCAGTCAGACACCCAGCTGTAATAAAACACAGTGAGAGACATGAGACTGGTAGTGTGTAAGGTGATGCACTGTGTGGATTTAAACTGTACTTAAACAAGGGTTGTGTCATTGTTATTACATGGAGTGAAATGCTGAGGTGGGCGTGGCTTGGAATCAGGAGCAGAACAAGGCTTTGCTTCTGGATCCTGAAAAGCCCATAGCCGGCCCTGTATATACCACACAGACTGGTTTGGCTCAGATAAATAAATGTTCTAAAATATAACTTTTTTAATGCTTATTGTAACAAAATAAGAGCCAAAATTAGCTATAATTTCTAAATGATTTCAGAAAAAAAGACCAGTCATTTGAGTGTGGGTGTGTGTATATGATAACCCCTCCCTCGTTATTAGTGGTTTCCATGGAAGACAGTAAATAAGACAGAGGAGCGTATAGATGATACAGTTTTCTTTCGAAACTCTCTTCAAAACATTCTTTTTTCACTTATTTAAAACTTTGTTGCATCCTTGGCTGAACATTGTGATCATAAAACAAATTCTGAAGAAAGATTATTAGAATACAGTTACACTCATAGATAAACTCATTTTATGAATATGTTTCCCAAGTGGTTGTAAAGAGAACAACAGTCAGCATGTAAATGTGACACATGAAGTTTTGTCTACAGAAGCAGCTGGTGGAGAATCAGAGGAAATTCCAGCAGAGAATCCAGCAGACGGAGAATAAACTGCAGGAGCTGAGACAGGCTATGGACAATCTCAGGGTGAGTATACTGACCAGAGGAGAAGACACCAGCTGACCACTGGAGGAGCCATTTCAGCTCTCAGTCAGAGCTCTCCTCCAGTCAGCCAGTGAGGAGCCCAGTGTTGGGTCACTTTCCAGCCCCACTGAGCCCCACTGTGGAGAGGTCAGTGAAAGAGCTGCTTCAGATGAAGCCCCTCCTCTCTGTGTGTCTCCTAACAGCACTCTGCACAGGCAGCAGTGGAGGACAGTGAGAAGATCTTTACTGAACTGATTGAGTCCATTGAGAGACGACGCTCTGAGGTGAAAGAGCTGATCAGAGCTCAGGAGAAGACTGAACTGAGTCAGACTGAAGAGCTCCTGAAGAAACTGGAGCAGGAGATTGCTGATCTGAGGAGGAGAGACGCTGAGCTGGAGCAGCTTTCACACTCAGAGGATCACATCCATTTCCTCCAGGTAACATCACTGACTCTGATCATCTACAGAAGGCGTGTCAGCCTTTCCACTGGAAGTGCTGTGGATTTCCCCTCTTTGGGCTGTTTTATCTTGAAATCTCCATCTGTGTGTTTCTTCATCTCTGCAGAGTTTCCAGTCTCTCACTGCTCCTCCTCAATCTGCAGACTTACCCTGTATCACAATTAGTCCACAGTTCTCCATGGAGGACCTGAAGAAAGCTGTGACTGGAGTGATGGAACAAGTTAAACCAGAAATAGTCAAGTTCTCTGGAGGTAGAATGAATTATATATAATGATTAATCCTAAAGAAGAGAATATAATTCCTTAATCATCTTCATTTTAATAGTCTGTAATACAATTTCATGTCAAGTTCTCTGGAGGTAGAATGAATGAATAGTTTATCTTCATTTTCAGTTTTCCATAATACCATATATTTCATATGATGTGGCCATAATGATATATCATTCAGATTTGGCAGAATTTCTCAAACGTCTCTCCAAACTCTTTAAGTCTAGAAAAAAGAACACAGTCATACATATTTCTCCTATAACTAACTTTAGTGTTATTGGAGCTTTATGATGCCAGCAACACCACAATATTTGTTGTTTGTCCAAGATTTTTACATAGTTACCACTATAATGTTAAACCTATTCACTGACCTTTTACTGCTCGTATCTGAGCTTCACTGAAACAAATAATTTCAAAAATACTAGTGTTTGTTCCCCTACAAACCACACCTAATCTTACCATAAGGTCTTTGTCCATTTCACTGACCACCTTCAGGGACACTCTACACTTTATCTTTTGCTACACAGATTAAACACCAATGTGTGATTTTGCTTTGTGGCTGCTGTGTAAGATTTTCCTTCATTTTCAGGGATTGTATCTTCATCCATGACGCCTGATACTTGGCAGAAACCACAAGAAATCCATCAGTTACCTGAACCAAAGACCAGAGAGGACTTCCTGAAATGTGAGTATCACAGATTTACTCAACCACAGACACACATTTACATCCAAAACCTTTATATCTTTATATTTATTCCTTGTCAGCTGATATACAGGCTAAATATCATGATGATGTAGCTTTTATAGTGACATTTCAGTCCATAGACTCGTTATTCTAACATTACCACTGAGCTAATATTAAAAAAAGCATTTTCAAACATTTGTGTCTCCTTCATTCAGTATCTCATGAACATGAAGCTTATAAGCCACTGTATCAATTTATGAATAAATGTCATCTATGAATGATATTTTTCATTTGCGACAAACTCTCCATATATAAGTAAGAAAATAAACAGGTCAGTAGTTCTTTGTTTAAAAGTCAGTAGTTCTGTTCAGCTCGTCCAGCTGCTGGATATCAAACCAGAATTAGACACAGTCCTGCAGTTCAGCTCCTGCAGCTTCACTGGATGGGAAATGCAGATTGTGATTTTATGTTCATATTCAGAACTGATTAACATTATCAGTGAGACATTTCCTTAAGGGACAACAACCATGTCATATTAATATAGTTTAACACTTGTATGATCATTTTCTGTAGCAGTGTGACTCTGAGTTCAGGGTCAGATCACTGATTTCACTCTTTAGTGAAACAGCTCCCTCTGAGTTTTAGATCTAGAGAAGTTCAGCCACACACCCTGCTCACACTGACCGCACACACCTGGAAGAACATACAGTCGTACACAAAGGTTTGGGTGCCTCTTGTCAAATTACATGTTTAGTTGATTTTCTAAGTGACAGTAAGTGAACATCCTCCACAGAGATCATCCTTCAACATGCTTTAATACACAGTTACTGTTCATTTACTGAAACGGAAAAACAATTGGTCTGTGCAAAAGATTGTCGTGCAAAAAAATGAAAAATGCTAAACTCAGCAAATCAATAGAAATTGTGCACTAAAATGTGCAGAAAAATGTCATATTTATCTGTGTTCTTTGAAGAAGGTGTGTTCACTTATTTTCACTTAGAGAATCGACAAAGCATGTAATGAACCTGAGGGTGTTCATACTTTTTCCACTGTACATCAACTGTATGTAGAAATTCATACATCATAACTATATTTCAGAATCAACACATCAGTCTTTGGTGAAAATCATAATTTTACTACATTCAATTCATGAACTGGAGCAGCAGCTGTAACTGCCAGTTGGTGGGATTGGTTGAGAGTGATGATGTCACACTTCAGCTCTAGAACAGCTAAAATGTGAAATGCTTACACATTTGGTTCTTCTGGACAATTAAAAACTAATTAAAAACAGATTCATATAAATGATTTGTTTTTATGTTTTTAAATTTGCCTTCCATGTAAACAAAACCAGTCTTTTCTAGTTCTGTTCTGTTCTGTATTCTGTTATTGTTTCTGCTCCTTTTATTCACTGGACGCCATGTTTACTCAGTACTGCTTAAAACTGACCTTGATATTTATTTTAATGAGTGATTTTGTTTTGTGTCTTTATTTGCACAAATAGTTTTGAAGAAATAGGACTAATTTTATTTTCTCTCCTCCATCAGATTCCTGTCAGCTCACTCTGGATCCAAACACAGTACACAGAAATCTCGCTCTGACTGAGAGGAACAGAAAAGTGACATTTATGCGGGAGACCCAAAAACATCCTGATCATCCAGAGAGATTTGATGAAGCTTGGCAAGTTCTCTGTAGAGAAAGTCTGACTGGACGCTGTTACTGGGAGGTCGAGTTTAGCAGGAATTATGTTTATATTGCAGTGTCTTATAAAGGCATCAGTAGGAAAGGAGGATATAATGAGTCTAGATTTGGCTCTAATGATCAGTCCTGGTGTCTGATCTGCTGGGGCTCCAGATTCTCTTTCAAACACAATAATAAAGAGTCTAAACTCCCCGTAAACTCCAGCTCCTCCAGAATAGGAGTGTATGTGGATCACAGTGCAGGAATTCTGTCCTTCTACAGCGTCTCTGACTCAATGACCCTCCTCCACAGAGTCCACACCACATTCACTCAGCCCCTCTGTCCTGGATTTGGGCTTTATGATTATGATGAATATCTTCAGATCTGTGATCTTAATTAAAATACTTATAAAAGCTGAACATGTGTTCCATCTACAGTCGTATGTGTGCGACTTAAAAAACAAAGAATCTGACAGATTATTAAACAACATATAATGCAGCCGCTTTAAATCTGTCCTGTATGTGTTAAACACTATGGAATATGTGCTTTTATGAACATTTTATTAAAATCATAATATTCTTATGATGGTGTTGCTTTATTACAACACAAACATTGCAAAACATGACATCTTAGTAGTGAAATCATCTTAAATATAGTCAATATATCAATATTAAAGCATGAAACTTGCAAAACTGTCCACCAATGGGACAAAATCATTTCACTACACTGTATTAATGAACACAAGTACAAATGTCTAGAAATAGTTTAAATAATTTCATATTATTCATTCATATTCATAGACATTCTCAGGGGTAGCAGGTGAAGCTAAAACAGCACTGACTCAGTAAACAGTAAAGGTTTACATTTGAAATGACTCTGTGCAGATTTAAAAGCTCTTAATGAGTTGATGTAAAATCCATCTGTTGATCTGATGCTCATATTTCCTGCTGCTGCTTCAGTTCCACACAGAGATCATAGAGTCTGTCATCAGCACCTCCATTACAGTCTGCAGCTCTGACACCAAACACGACTTAGACAGGATACAGAGCATCATTAGCTCTGCAGAAAGACCACCACTGTTAATCTGCCCACACTGCTCCACCTGGACACGTCCAGAACTGAGAAGAGGACAGAGAAAATCATCACTGACCCCTCTCATCCTGACCATCACCTGTTTCAGCTCCTCCTCTCGGGCAGATGCTTCAGTCTAATGAGGGTTAAAACCAGCAGATTCCAGAAAAGCTTCTTCACTCACGTCTTTACACTCATCAGCAGTGAATGTACCAATAAAGCCTGATTCTGATTCTGATTCTGACACACAAAGCATTCAGACATTTGTTCTGTCAGTGAGAGATTATTCCACAGCAGAAATATAGAAATGATCTTACTAACATTTCATCACTGTGGAGACAAAACCTTGAATCTCCGTTTCTGTAGTTGTTTATTTTAACAGAAACTGAAAAGGCCAGTTGTTGTTTACACTGTGTTGAAATTTCATGATGAATGGATCAATAGAAATGGTCCAAAACTACTTCGTCCATTCAGTTCCATTCAAAATGATGAAGGTCTTTTTCCTCCTCATTTTGTAAGAGATTAAATGTGTTTATATTAAAATCACAGTTTAAAACCGCAGAATGTTTAAATAGCAGAGCTGCAGTTCTAATTATAGTCAACACGATTTAAATGAGGACATTCAAATGAATAAACCAGATCAAAGTGAATGCGCTGATCAGAATATCCAGATTACACAGTCACTGCAGATTAGATTAAGAGTAAATAGTTCAGTTCAGCTGCTCGATATCAGACCAGCATCAGACACAATACTGCAGTTCACCTCCTCACAGGCTGGTGGCGCTGCTTCACTGTCTGGGAGAAACGCAGCTTGTGGTCTTCCCTTCATATTTACAGCGTGTATTGACCCAGATGAACTACATGATCTTAATAAAGCTGAAGAAGATCTTTGGTGTCAGGTTTATGTTGGTAATGCTGTTTTATTCAGTCACTGCAGGTTTAAGGCTGTGAGTCTTGTGATGAACCGAGACTGAAGACTGGGAATATTCGCTTCTACATTCAGGAGACTGAGAGATAAAATGACTCTCTGATTCTTTGATTTGAATCAATGTGCTTTTTATCACATCTGCAGATCACATTTCAGTCCAATCACAGACCTGACAGTGTTTCTCTCTCACACAGATACAAGCAGCAGTAATGTAACAGACATCAGCTGGTGGAGTGACTTTAATGCCGTCCTCCGTTTTTCATCCATGTTCTTTTCTCTCAGTCTCATTGGTTCATGAGCTCAAACACGTACAGAGAGTCACTCCCATAGAATGAACAGATCAGCGGAGAAACGAAAGTAAAGTCTCTCCTTCTCTGCTCGCTCTGTTCGTCTCTGTGTGCAGTAAAATGGCAGAAGCCGCTCTAAAAACTCTGGACTCTTTCAACTGTCCGATCTGTCTGGATCTACTGAAGGATCCAGTGACTATTCCCTGTGGACACAGCTTCTGTCTGGACTGTATTAAGGACTGCTGGGCTCAGGATGATCAGAGGGGGGTCTACAGTTGCCCCCAGTGCAGACACAGCTTCACTCCAAGCCCTGTTCTCAACAAGAACACCATGCTGGCTGAACTAGCTGAGGGTCTGAGGAAGACGAGGCTCCAAGCTGCTCCTCCTGCTGGATCTCCTGCTGGATCTGGAGATGTGGAGTGTGACGTCTGCACTGGATCAAAACTCAAAGCTGTTAAGTCCTGTCTGGTGTGTCTGGCTTCTTACTGTGAAGCTCATATTCAGCCTCACTATGAATCTCCTGCATTAAAGAAGCACAAACTGGTTGAAGCCTCCATGAATCTGCAGGAGAAGATCTGCTCTCTTCACGACAAACTGCTGGAGTTTTTCTGTCACACAGATCAGCAGTTTGTTTGTTATTTGTGTGTAATGGATGAACACAGTGGTCATAAGACAGTTTCAGCTGCAGCAGAAAGATCTGAGAAACAGGTAAGAATTCACTGAAAGTCCTGCAGTAGCTGGTTTGTCAGCATCTGAAGCAGCACAGTGAGTGAAGTTCAGTCAGTTACCCAGCTGTAATAAACACACTGATAGATGTGGGACTGGTAGTGTATAAAGTGTGTGTTAAACATTTATGGAAGGTGAGAAAACAGTATGAGATAAAATAAAATAGAAATATCCAGCATATTTACAGAAAGAGAAATGTGCAAGGTGCAATACAGCCTTAGATACATGTGGATACACTCGTGGTGTGAGTGTATAAGTTCTGGAGTGGAGGTAGTAGAACAGTTCAGGATGGGGAACCATGGCTGGAATATCGCTGTACTAAAGTGACAATGTTAAAAAAGTACAGAAAAATAACAATTTTTAGCTCATTTTGAGCAAAAACACCAGCCAGTCCATGACTAGCAAACACAGCTTCAAACAGTTGGACACACAAAATCATAATATTTTTCATTAAAGCACAAAAATTTTATTTACTTGCAGAAGACACTTAATGTTAAACACTGATTTTCAAACTTTTGGACACATTTACTTCAAAACAATAAGATCTAACTGCTCACCATGTAGCCATGAGGGACAGGAATACCGTCTCACGTCCTGCTCTAAAATGCAGGGATGTGGCTAAAATTAAAACTCCCAAAATTTTGGTAGTGACATAAAAACATGAGGCAGCAAATTTATTGATAAAGTTTTTTAATAAATAAAACTCATGGATCTAAATCTTTCAGCTTCACTTTAAAAGGAATCAAGAAAAAATACATTAAATAACACAAAAAGACACATTAAATACAAACTACTCTATAAATGATGATTTCGCATATATTTAGCTGATTAAATGGAGCCTTTTAAATCCGTTTAAATGGAGCCTAACATTGTACTTGTAAAGGTCTGTGGTCTTAATAATTAATTGTTTATTAAAATATATTTTTCTGTGTTACTGCAGTTTGGATCCATATATTCATATATAATCATGAATAAACTGTAGAATGAAGTTCAGTCAGACACCCAGCTGTAATAAAACACAGTGAGAGACGTGAGACTGGTAGTGTATAAGGTGATGCACTGTGTCTGTAAAACGTTATGAAATGTAAGACATTCTTAAAAAGTCAGACCAAAACAAATTAACTTCTAATGAGTTAAAAGAGCTGGATTTAAACTGTACTTAAATAAAGCCTGTGTCATTGTCATTACATGGAGTGAAATGCTAAGGTGGGCGTGGTTTGGAATCAGGATCAGAACAAAGCTTTGCTTCTGGATCCTGAAAAGCCCATACCCGGCCCTGTATATACCACACAGACTGGTTTGGCTCAGATAAATAAATGTTCTAAAATATAACTTTTTTTAAATTTTTCACTGTAACAAAATAAGAGCCAACATTAGCTATAATTTCTAAACGATTTCAGAAAAAAAGACCAGTCATTTGAGTGTGGGTGTGTGTGTATGATAACCCCTCCCTCGGTATTAGTGGTTTCCATGAAAGACAGTAAATAAGACAGAGGAGCGTATAGATGATACAGTTTTCTCTTTCGAAACTCTCTTCAAAACATTCTTTTTTCACTTATTTAAAACTTTGCTGCATCCTTGGCTGAACATCGTGATCATAAAACAAATTCTGAAGAAGATTATTAGAATACAGTTACACTCATAGATAGACTCATTTTATGAATATGTTTCCCAAGTGGTTGTAAAGAGAACAACAGTCAGCATGTAAATGTGACACATGAAGTTTTGTTGTATTTTGTCTACAGAAGCAGCTGGTGGAGAATCAGAGGAAATTCCAGCAGAGAATCCAGCAGACGGAGAATAAACTGCAGGAGCTGAGACAGGCTATGGACAATCTCAGGGTGAGTATACTGACCAGAGGAGAAGACACCAGCTGACCACTCTCCTCCAGTCAGCCAGTGAGGAGCCCAGTGTTGGGTCACTTTCCAGCCCCACTGAGCCCCACTGTGGAGAAGTCAGTGAAAGAGCTGCTTCAGATGAAGCCCCTCCTCTCTGTGTGTCTCCTAACAGCGCTCTGCACAGGCAGCAGTGGAGGACAGTGAGAAGATCTTTACTGAACTGATTGAGTCCATTGAGAGACGACGCTCTGAGGTGAAAGAGCTGATCAGAGCTCAGGAGAAGACTGAACTGAGTCAGGCTGAAGAGCTCCTGAAGAAGCTGGAGCAGGAGATTGCTGATCTGAGGAGGAGAGACGCTGAGCTGGAGCAGCTTTCACACTCAGAGGATCACATCCATTTCCTCCAGGTAACATCACTGACTCTCTGATCATCTACAGAAGGCGTGTCCCTCTTTCCACTGGAAGTGCTGCAAATTTCTCAGCTCTAAAAAGCTAAATCTGTGTTTCTTCATCTCTGCAGAGTTTCCAGTCTCTCTCTGCTCCTCCTCAATCTGCAGACTTACCCCGTATCACAATCAGTCCACAGTTCTCCATGGAGGACCTGAAGAAAGCTGTGACTGCAGTGATGGAACGAGTGAAACCAGAAATAGTCAAGTTCTCTGGAGGTAGAATGAATTATGTGTTAATCCTAAAAAAGAGAATATAATTCTTTTATCTTAATTTTAGAAAGTCCGTAATGTCATTTCATGTCAGATTCGTCAGAATGTCTAACAAATCCAAGTCTAGAGGATCACAGTCACATAGACGTCTTATAGAATAGACTTTAGCTTTATTGGAGCTTCAAAATACCAAACTACACATTTTAAAGACAGATTTGTATTTTAGCCGAGATTTTTATTATCGTTATAATGTTTATTTCTGTTCCACTGACCATTGGCTACTCATATAATCTGATAAATGACAACATATTTATATTTATAATTATATGATTATATATAATTTGGTAGATGAATACAGTTTTGCTTTGTGGCTGCTGTGTAAGATTTTCCTGCATTTTCAGGGATTGTATCTTCATCCATGACGCCTGATACTTGGCAGAAACCACAAGAAACCCATCAGTTACCTGAACCAAAGACCAGAGAGGACTTCCTGAAATGTGAGTATCACAGATTCACTGTACCACCTACACACTAGGCTTGGGCGATAATGTAAATTTAGACAAACGATTATCGCCCCCAGAATTATCGTGATAAACGATATTATCATGTTAAAAATTAATTTACGAAGAAACCCCAAGTGAGCGGGCCTTTCATCTGTTTCAGTCACGTGATCATTTTATTGCCGCCTATGTAAGTGAACTGCTGCATCTCAGTGGAACACAAAAGCAGAATTATAGCAGTGAATCTTAATTCTGAAAAAAACAAAGTTAAAGAAGAAATAATAATAATAAAACATACATACATCATCTAAACCGCTTATCCTTCTGGGTCGCAGTGGGGTGCTGGAGCCTATCCCAGCTGTCATTGGGCGGAAGGCAGGATACACCCTGGACAGGTCGCCAGTCCATCGCAGGGCAGACAGACAGACACATTCACACCTAGGGGCAATTTAGCATGTCCAGTTGGCCTGACTGCATGTTTTTGGACTGTGGGAGGAAACCCACGCAGACACGGGGAGAACAGGCAAACTCCACACAGAAGGGACCCTGGTCACCCGGCCAGGAATCGAACCCAAGCCATTCTTGCTGTGAGGCGACAGCGCCACCGTGCCGCCCTAGAATATGATTTCTTTTATCTTAATTTTAGAAAGTCTGTAATGTCATTTCATGTCAGATTCGTCAGAATTTCTAACAAATCCAAGTCTAGAGGATCACAGTCACATAGACGTCTTATAGAACAAACTTTAGTTTTATTGGAGCTTCAAAATACCAAACTACACATTTTAAAGACAGATTTGTATTTTAGCTGAGATTTTTATTATCATTATAATGTCTATTTCTGTTCCACTGACCATTGGCTACTCATATAATCTGATAAATGACACCATATTTATATTCATAATTATATGATTATATATAATTTGATAGATGAATAAAGTTTTGCTTTGTGGCTGCTGTGTAAGATTTTCCTGCATTTTCAGGGATTGTATCTTCACCCATGACGCCTGATACTTGGCAGAAACCACAAGAAACCCATCAGTTACCTGAACCCAAGACCAGAGAGGACTTCCTGAAATGTGAGTATCACAGATTCACTGTACCACCTACACACTAGGCTTGGGCGATAATGTAAATTTAGACAAACGATTATCGCCCCCAGAATTATCGTGATAAACGATATTATCATGTTAAAAATTAATTTACGAAGAAACCCCAAGTGAGCGGGCCTTTCATCTGTTTCAGTCACGTGATCATTTTATTGCTGCCTATGTAAGTGAACTGCTGCATCTCAGTGGAACACAAAAGCAGAATTATAGCAGTGAATCTTAATTCTGGAAAAAACAAAGTTAAAGAAGAAATAATAATAATAATAATAGTTATTATTATAATTCTTCTTCTTCTATTATTATTATTATTTCTTCTTTAACTTTGTTTTTTCCAGAATTAAGATTCACTTAAATTCTTTCATACACAATTAACATTATCATACATCTCAGGCACCGCTGTCTTGCTGAATTACTTACGGCTTGGCAGCTCATACGGTGGATTCCAGGTCCGTAACATTTCTCTGAATGATGACTTTTCACCTGTGTGGCAGGTGAAATGGTGACTGAATGGCAGCAGACCTTCACTATGTAACGGGTTACACTGGTAGTGCAATCTCGTGACTTTGCGGTGTAACGTTTGTACTTTGTACGTTTTCCGGAAGCACTTGTGTTTGTTGATTGATTTGACAAACTGCCTTCTCTATGTGCCGGACCCAGTTTAGCATACTGAGTTGGATGATGTATCCTGAGATGTGCTTGTAAACTGGTAGTATTGCCGTCTTTGGTGATGATCAGTTTTCTGCATAGACGGCATGTAACACTGTTAACACCAAACGGTTCTCCGTGTTTGTCTGATTGGAACCCAAAATATTGCCAAACTGGCACGGTAACACCCTTCTTCGTACAAGCTCATCCATTTTTCATCGTCTAGGGAGAAGGTCACATGTAGCGGAGTGTTTCATTTGCATATACCCACCATTCTTTGCCAGACTGAAACGCTAAAACGCTAAAAAAGTCACAAGGCAAGGGTACACGATAAAAAAATGATGATTTACTTAATATCGTCAGTCGTTGAAATTATCGCGATATTCGACAATATTGTTTATCGGCCCAAGGCTAGTACACACATTTACATCCAAACCCTTTATATCTTTATATTTATTCCTTTTCCGCAGTGTCCTGCTCCAGTTTCTTCAGAAGCTATGAAGAATGCTCTGATATACAGGCTAAAGATCATGATGATGAAGCTTTTATAGTGACATTTCAGTCCATAGACTCATTGTTCGTTACTACTAATCTGTTATTAAAAAGGTATTATTAAACATTTGTATCTCCTTCACTCAGTATCACATGAACATGAAGTTTATAAGCCACTGTATCAATTTATGAATGAAAGTCATCTATGAATGATATTTTTGTGACAAACTCTCCATATATAAGTAAGAAAATAAAAAGGTCAGTAGTTCTTTGTTTAAAAGTCAGTAGTTCTGTTCAGCTCGTCCAGCTGCTCGATATCAAACCAGAATTAGACACAATACTGCAGTTCAGCTCCTGCAGCTTCACTGGATGGGAAATGCAGATTGTGATTTTATGTTCATATTCAGAACTGATTAACATTATCAGTGAGACATTTCCTTAAGGGACTACAAACATGTCATATTAATATAGTTTAACACTTGTATGATCATTTTCTGTTGCAGTGTGACTCTGAGTTCAGGGTCAGATCACTGATTTCACTCTTTATTGAAACAGCTCCCTCTGAGTTTTAGATCTAGAGAAGTTCAGCCACACACCCTGCTCACACTGACCTCACACACCTGGAAGAACATACAGTGGTACACAAAGGTTTGGGTGCCTCTTGTCAAATTACATGTTTAGTTGATTTTCTAAGTGACAGTAAGTGAACATCCTCCACAGAGATCATCCTTCAACATGCTTTAATACACAGTTACTGTTCATTTACTGAAACGGAAAAAAAATGTGGTCTGTGCAAAAGATTGTCGTGCAAAATGTTTATTTTTTCCCTGAAAAATGCTGAATTCAGCAAATAAATAGAAATTGTGCACTAAAATGTGCAGAAAAATGTCATATTTATCTGTGTTCTTTGAAGAAGGTGTGTTCACTTATTTTCACTTAGACAATCAACAAAGCATGTAATGAACCTGAGGGTGTTCATACTTTTTCCACTGTACATCAACTGTATGTAGAACTTCATACATCATAACTATATTTCAGAATCAACACATCAGTCTTTGGTGAAAATCCTCATTTTACTACATTCACTTCATGAACTGGAGCAGCAGCTGTAACTGCCAGTTGTTGAGATGGTGGGATTGGTTGAGAGTGATGATGTCACACTTCAGCTCTAGAGCAGCTAAAATGTAAAATGCTTACACATTTGGTTCTTCTGGACGATTAAAAACAAATTAAAAACAGATTCATGTAAATGATTTGTTTTTATATTTTTAAATTTGCCTTCCATGTAAACAAAACCAGTCTTTTCTAGTTCTGTTCTGTTCTGTATTCTGTTATTGCTTCTGCTCCTTTTATTCACTGGATGCCATGTTTACTCAGTACTGCTTAAAACTGACCTTGATATTTATTTTAATGAGTGATTTTGTTTTGTGTCTTTATTTGCACAAATAGTTTTAAGAAATAGTACTAATTTTATTTTTCTCTCCTCCATCAGATTCCTGTCAGCTCACTCTGGATCGAAACACTGTACACAGAAATCTCACTCTTTCTGAGAGGAACAGAAAGGTGACATTAATGCAGAAGACCCAAACACATCCTGATCATCCAGAGAGATTTGATGTAGTGCTGCAAGTTCTCTGTAGAGAGAGTCTGACTGGACGCTGTTACTGGGAGGTCAAGTTTAGCAATAATTATGTTAATATTGCAGTGTCTTATAAAGGCATCAGCAGGAAAGGTAATAAGTCTGGATTTGGCTCTGATGATCAGTCCTGGAGTCTGTTCTGCTCCAGCTCCAGTTTCTTTTTCAGTCACAATAATAAACTGTCTGAACTCCCTGTAAACTCCAGCTCCTCCAGAATAGGAGTGTATGTGGATCACAGTGCAGGAATTCTGTCCTTCTACAGCGTCTCTGACACAATGACCCTCCTCCACAGAGTCCACACCACATTCACTCAGCCCCTCTATCCCGGATTTGGGGTTTATGGTTATAGTGGTGATGTTCTTCAGATCTGTAATCTTAATTAAACTGCAAGCAAAAGCTGAACATGTGTTCCATCTACAGTCGTATGTGGGCGACCAAAAAAACAAAACGTCTGACAGATTATTAAAAACGGCGAATAATGCAGCAGCTTTAAATCTGTCCTCTATGTGCTAAACACTGGAATGTGCACTTTTATGTAAGTCAGATTTAAAATGTCTTTTATTCTGTATTTCAGTGTGTGAATATAAAATTGAAATCAACTGAACATTTTATTAAAATCATAATATTCTTATGATGGTGTTGCTTTATTATAACACAAACATTGCAAAACATGACATCTTAGTAGTGAAATCATCTTAAATATAGTCAATATATCAATATTAAAGCATGAAACTTGCAAAACTGTCCACCAATGGGACAAAATCATTTCACTACACTGTATTAATGAACACAAGTACAAATGTCTAGAAATAGTTTAAATAATTTCATATTATTCATTCATATTCATAGACATTCTCAGGGGTAGCAGGTGAAGCTAAAACAGCACTGACTCAGTAAAAAGTAAAGGTTTACATTTGGAGTAAAAACACACTGAAATGACTCTGTGCAGATTTAAAAGCTCTTAATGAGTTGATGTAAAATCCATCTGTTGATTTGATGCTCATATTTCCTGCTGCTGCTTCAGTTCCACACAGAGATCATAGAGTCTGTCATCAGCACCTCCATTACAGTCTGCAGCTCTGACACCAAACACGACTTAGACAGGATACAGAGCATCATTAGCTCTGCAGAAAGACCACCACTGTTAATCTGCCCACCCTGCTCCACCTGGACACGTCCAACGCTGAGAACAGCAGACGCTTCAGTCTAATGAGGGTTAAAACCAGCAGATTCCAGAAAAGCTTCTTCACTCACGTCTTTACACTCATCAGCAGTGAATGTACCAATAAAGCCTGATTCTGATTCTGATTCTGATTCTGATTCTGACACACAAAGCATTCAGACATTTGTTCTGTCAGTGAGAGATTATTCCACAGCAGAAATATAGAAATGATCTTACTAACATTTCATCACTGTGGAGACAAAACCTTGAATCTCCGTTTCTGTAGTTGTTTATTTTAACAGAAACTGAAAAGCCAGTTGTTGTTTACACTGTGTTGAAATTTCATGATGAATGGATCAATAGAAATGGTCCAAATCTGTCACTGTCTGGGAGAAACGCAGCTTGTGGTCTTCCCTTCATATTTACAGCGTGTATTGACCCAGATGAGCTACATGATCTTAATAAAGCTGAAGAAGATCTTTGGTGTCAGGTTTATGTTGGTAATGCTGTTTTATTCAGTCACTGCAGGTTTAAGGCTGTGAGTCTTGTGATGAACCGAGACTGAAGACTGGGAATATTCGCTTCTACATTCAGGAGACTGAGAGATAAAATGACTCTGATTCTTTGATTTGAATCAATGTGCTTTTTATCACATCTGCAGATCACATTTCAGTCCAATCACAGACCTGACAGTGTTTCTCTCTCACACAGATACAAGCAGCAGTAATGTAACAGACATCAGCTGGTGGAGTGACTTTAATGCCGTCCTCCGTTTTTCATCCATGTTCTTTTCTCTCAGTCTCATTGGTTCATGAGCTCAAACACGTACAGAGAGTCACTCCCACAGAATGAACAGATCAGCGGAGAAACGAAAGTAAAGTCTCTCTTTCTCTGCTCGCTCTGTTCGTCTCTGTGTGCAGTAAAATGGCAGAAGCCGCTCTAAAAACTCTGGACTCTTTCAACTGTCCGATCTGTCTGGATCTACTGAAGGATCCAGTGACTATTCCCTGTGGACACAGCTTCTGTCTGGACTGTATTAAGGACTGCTGGGCTCAGGATGATCAGAGAGGGTCTACAGCTGCCCCCAGTGCAGACACAGCTTCACTCCAAGGCCTGTTCTCAACAAGAACACCATGCTGGCTGAACTAGCTGAGGGTCTGAGGAAGACGAGGCTCCAAGCTGCTCCTCCTGCTGGATCTCCTGCTGGATCTGGAGATGTGGAGTGTGACGTCTGCACTGGATCAAAACTCAAAGCTGTTAAGTTCTGTCTGGTGTGTCTGGCTTCTTACTGTGAAGCTCATATTCAGCCTCATTATGAATCTCCTGCATTAAAGAAGCACAGACTGCTTGAAGCCTCCGTGAATCTGCAGGAGAAGATCTGCTCTCTTCATGATAAGCTTCTAGAGGTTTTCTGTCGCACTGATCAGCAGTTTGTTTGTAATGGATGAACACAGTGGTCATAGGACAGTTTCAGCTGCAGCAGAAAGATCTGAGAAACAGGTAAGAGTTTACTGAAAGTCCTGCTATAAACGGTTTGTAAACATCTGAAGCAGCACAGTGAGTGAACCTCAGGCAGACACACCCGGCTGGAATAACACACAGTGAAAGACAGATAACATTTAAAAGTGATTTAATGTGTATGATTTTTTCAAGCTAAAAAAGAAAAAGAAACAACACTCAATCTGTACTCAGAGAGATCTTGTGTCATTAAAGTTACTTCTTTCACTGCCACACTGGTCAAAAGTTGATTTATGTAATAAAAGCTCAGCATGTGTGATGGACAAACACAGTGGGACACACAAGGAAATCTCTGGAAAAACCCCTATTAATATAGTATTGTATTACATAAATGGCATTTTAAATAGTTAGATTCACAGATTATTGTGTTTCAAGTGGTTGTTAGAAGCCCAGTTCATAAATCAGCATGGGAATATAAAATGTGTTGCATTTTATCTACAGACGCAGCTGGTGGAGAATCAGAGGAAATTCCAGCAGAGAATCCAGCAGACGGAGAATAATCTACGGGAGCTGAGACAGGCTGTGAAGGCAATCAGGGTGAGTAAACTGACCAGAGGAGAAGACACCAGCTGGCTGTTAAAGGAGCCAATATCTAGCTCCTTTGTGGAGCCAGTCTTCAGGTCTGTGGAGCCATAGGTGAGGTCTGGGCCCCTAAACAGTAACATCTGTCCCAACACTCAAAAAAATCCATACAATCATTGCAAACTTGAGAAGTAGTTTCTTTCTTCTATTTCATGAAACATACACTATATGGACAAAAGTATTGGGACACCCCTCCTAGTTATTGAGTTCAGGTGTTTTAGCCACACCCAGTGCTAACAAATGGATAAAATGAAGCTCATAGCCTTGCAGTCTCAATAGACAAACACTGGCAGCAGAATAAGTCAAACTGATTTACATTTTACATTTACATTTACAGCATTTAGCAGACGCTCTTATCCAGAGCAAGAGAGAAAGCTAGTGCTAAACTCAGCTTTTGATAGAAACAAAAGCCCATGTTGATACCTAGAGAAAAAGAACAGAATTAAACACAGCACAGTGCAATACATTTCAGTAAGTGCAGTACAATACACTACAATAAATACTTAACTCAGTGCTCAGTGCTGTGTAAAGAGATGTGTCTTCAGTCTGTGTTTGAAGACAGCGAGAGACTCTGCTGTTCAGACAGCCAGTGGGAGTTCATTCCACCACCTGGGTGCCAGGACAGAGAAAAGTCTTGATGCTTGTCTTCCACACATCTTGAAGGATGGCGGGTCAAGCCGAGCTGTAGTTGAAGCTTGAAGGGCAGTTCGGGTTTTGACCATTGCCATCAGGTAGGGAGGGGCTGGTCTGTTTTTGGCTTCGTAGACAAACATCAGTCATAAAAGCTCCTGTAGGTGTAATGTGTAGGTGTCCCAATACTTTTGTCCATATAGTGTATATAAAACATGTACATTCGCCTGTTGCAGTTAGCAGCTCTCATTATAACAGAGAGAATGTGATTGTGCCCTCAGACTGTATGCTTAAGTGTAGCTAAATGATAATGTGAGCGAACAACTTAACTGTACAAGAGATTATCAAGCTAGAAAACACCAAGCTAGCAGACTGTAACACTAAGTTAACCACAGAGTTCACATCTAAATGCATAAATATTATATCAGCTTCATAGTTCAAATGAAAAAGCCCATTTGCATGTACATGAAAACAAAAACAAAGCAGAAACTAAAAGTATGTGAAATAATTGCTGTTGGACAATTATTTAACAATTATAAGCTTATATTGCAGGGCTGCCAACTGTCACGCATTGGCCTTGAGATGCATTTAGATCTCATTTAAATCTCAATGTTGAACAAAAGCAGAGCTTCCCAGCTTTCAGTCTGAGCTCATTTTAACCAAAACAGAAATGTTGCAGCCGTCTACTAACATTACTATCAGTAACATAAAAGAATAGTATGAAGCTGAACATAGACTGCGTTCCAGCCCCACTGAGCCCCACTGTGGAGAAGTCAGTGAAAGAGCTGCTTCAGATGAAGCCCCTCCTCTCTGTGTGTCTCCTAACAGCGCTCTGCACAGGCAGCAGTGGAGGACAGTGAGAAGATCTTTACTGAACTGATTGAGTCCATCGAGAGACGACGCTCTGAGGTGAAAGAGCTGATCAGAGCTCAGGAGAAGACTGAACTGAGTCAGGCTGAAGAGCTCCTGAAGAAGCTGGAGCAGGAGATTGCTGATCTGAGGAGGAGAGACGCTGAGCTGGAGCAGCTTTCACACTCAGAGGATCACATCCATTTCCTCCAGGTAACATCACTGACTCTGATCATCTACAGAAGGCGTGTCAGCCTTTCCACTGGAAGTGCTGTGGAATTCCCCTCTTTGGGCTGTTTTATCTAGAAATCTCCATCTGTGTGTTTCTTCATCTCTGCAGAGTTTCCAGTCTCTCTCTGCTCCTCCTCAATCTGCAGACTTACCCCAGTATCACAATCAGTCCACAGTTCTCCATGGAGGACCTGAAGAAAGCTGTGACTGGAGTGATGGAACGAGTGAAACTGGAAGTGGTGTCTGGAGGTAGAGTGAATAATATCTGAAAAGTTTAATCTTAAATAAATTCACTAAAACAGAATTTAATGCATCTGTTTCATTTTGAATAGTTATTGATGCCCTGATGCCAAAGACCAGAGAGGACTTCCTGAAATGTGAGTATCACAGATTTACTCAACCACATTCACACATTTACATCCAAACCCTTTATATCTTCATATTTATTCCTTGTCAGTGATCTCCTGCTCCAGTTTCTTCAGAGGCTCCTGAGAGGTTGTTCAGACTCAGTGTAGTGATAAAGATCATGATGATGTAGCTTTTATAGTGACATTTCAGTCCATAGACTCATTATTCTAACATTACCACTGAGCTAATATTAGCATTTTCAAACATTTGTGTCTCCTTCACTCAGTATCACATGAACATGAAGCTTATAAGCCACTTCATCTCATTAAGAATGAACATCATCTATGAATGATATGATTAATTTGTGACAAACTCTCCATATATAAGTAAGAAAATAACAAAGGTCAGTAATTATGTATTTAATAAATAATAGTTCAGTTCAGCTCCTCCAGCTGCTCGATATCAAACCAGAATTAGACACAGTACTGCAGTTCATCTCCTCACAGGTTGGTGGTCTGGGAGAAACGCAGCTTGTTTTATGTTCATATTCAGAATTTACTAAACATTATCAGTGAGACACCAAAAGTAAGAGACGGCAAAAGTACTACAGTAATATACTGTAACACTGTTATGAACATTTTCTATTGTGACTCTGAGTTCAGGGTCTGATCATTGATTTCACACAGTTTTGTGAAATAGCCCCCTCTGCTGGACACTGAGTTTAAGATCTTGAGATGTTCAACCACAACCTACTCACGCTGACCTCACACACACCTGAAAAACATAGTCGTTTGCAAAAGTTTGGGCGCCCTGTCCAAGTCAAAGGACATGATTTGTTGATTTTCTTAGTGAAAGGACATTAAAGGACATCCTCTACAGAGAACACACTTCTGCACATTTTAATACAAAATTACTGTTCATTTGCTGAATTTACTGGAAGAAATAAACATAAAATGTGGCCGGTGCAAATGTAATGGCACATGTTTTCTATTTTTTTTTCTAAAATATGCTAAACTCAGTGAGTAAGTAGAAATTGTGCTGTAAAATGTGCAGAAAAATGCCATATTTAAATGTGTTCCTTGTAGAGGATGTGTTAACTGACCGTTGTCGAGATGGTGGGACTGGCTGAGAGTGATGATGTCACACTTCAGCTCTAGAGCAGCTAAAACATAGAATGCTTACACATTTGACCATGACTTCTGAACCATTACAATAGATTTTTTTTTATGTTTGTCTTCATTGTAAATAGAAAGTTTTCCGTTCTATTTTGTTTTCTACCGTTCTTTTTGATCATTGGGCTTCATGACCTTTTAACCAGTTTGAACAACTCAAAATCCACTTTATTACTTTAGCTTAACGTTTACCTTGATTTTTACATCGATGAGTGTTTGTTGTGTCTTTATTTGCATCTACTTTAAGCACTTTTAGCTGCATGTCAGTGTATTAAAGGTGTTTTTTCTCTCCTTCAGATTCCTGTCAGCTCACTCTGGATCCAAACACAGCACACAGAGAGCTCGCTCTGTCTGAGAGGAACAGAAAAGCAACAGTGATGCGTCAGACTCAAACACATCCTGATCATCCAGAGAGATTTGATGGAGTGTGGCAAGTTCTCTGTAGAGAAAGTCTGACTGGACGCTGTTACTGGGAGGTCGAGTTAAGCATGAATTATGTTAATATTGCAGTGTCTTATAAAGGCATCAGCAGGAAAGGAGGATATAATGAGTCTGGATTTGGCTCTAATGATCAGTCCTGGAGTCTGTTCTGCTCCGGCTCCAGTTTCTTTTTCAGACACAGTAATAAAGAGTCTAAACTCCCTGTAAACTACAGCTCCTCCAGAATAGGAGTGTATGTGGATCACAGTGCAGGAATTCTGTCCTTCTACAGCATCTCTGACACAATGACCCTCCTCCACAGAGTCCACACCACATTCACTCAGCCCCTCTATCCCGGATTTAGAGTTTATGGTGTTTATGGTAATGTCCTTCAGATCTATGATCTTAATTAAAATGCTAATAAAAGCCGAACATGTGTTCATCTACAGTTGTATGTGGGCGACTAAATAATGCAGCCGCATTAAATCTGTCCTGTATGTATTAAACACTGGAGTGTGTACTTTTATTAGACTCCTACACTGTGTATTTCAGTGTTGTGAATATAAAACAAATAAACTGAACGTTTTATTTAAATCACAGTATTCATATTATAGTTTTACTTTGTTAGAACACAAACATACACATCTTTATGCCGATCTTAGCAGTGAAATCATCTTAAATTGTTCATCTCACGGACAAATCTCCCTCGCTTTTAAAATAAATGAGTTTGATGTCGTATGTAAACTACGTTAAAGTTTCAGTCGTAACATTCACTCCTCAGTCCACACAGTACAGACACGCAGACTATTCTGCAAAAACAGCCTGTTTTGAGTTCACTGTCCCTGTGACGTCACAAGAATCAACTCATTCACATATTTCCACTTACTCAGCCTACAGCAGTTTAGCTCCGCTTATTCACACTGAAGTTATAAGGTGTGTTTCAGCCTGGACTGTTTGAGAGAGACACTATAATTTTTGGCATCCTGCAGCATTTTTTTATTTATTTTTTTGTTGCTCATTTATTGACTAGTTTATTCATTATTTAACTTTTGGTTCATCATTTAACTCTCATTCAACCACTGATGTGCCACTGCTGCTGTCTACGCACTCAGCAGTGCTTACTAGCTGTCTGCGTCAAACTTCACATCAAAGTTTCGTTTCCTCTGCTTTGTACAGTTTATTTTACCCCGTCCAATCAAATAAACGATAAACAAGCCAAATCACAAAAAATGACTAACGTTAAATGATGAACAAACCAAGTAACAAACGATAATGATAAAATGATGAAAATGATAAAAGCTGGAAGACGTCAAAAATTACTCCTTTTGTAAAAACACCTCTTCAGTCTTTCATTTATATCTGTTTTTGTTCATTCCTTTCAAGCCAACCTTTGTGATGAATGATAAAATGTGGTTCAGATTTTATCAAATGAAATAACTATCAATTAAATATTCAATCTGTGTGCATTTCTACTGGCAATTTTAATTTCACATGCATTTCTATTCACCTCATTTTCAATGTTTCATTTTTGTTAATTCCACCCATCATAGGGATGTCCATGAAAAAAAAATGATACAGTACTCAGTAAAACACACACACACACACACACACACACACACAAACTGACACTGGCATACATAGAAATGTTAAATACGACTTTAATCATTCCATCTTATTTAAACATGTTTCAGGATCTACAGCATCAGAGCAATTAGTCTCCTCGAATAAGTTTAATTATGTACATAAATAAATGTCATTCAAACCCAAGTCCTGCATCTCCTGCTCATAAATAATACATCTCTGAAAAAATGTAGTGGAGGAGTCACACAGATTCAGATACACACTGTTCTCCACACACACACACACACACACACACACACACACACACACACACACACACACACACACCTCAAGCTCTGTTCTCCAGAAGAGCCTGGAAGTCAGGTGAACAAACCAGTCTGTGTTTAATGTGGCCGAGCACAGACAGATCCCCTCTTCTGCCTTCTGTCCCAACGGACACCAACTCCTACAAAGAGAACAAGAAATTAAAGGAAAGTGTGGAGGAGGGGGAGTGGCCGAGCGTTAAATGCAGGACGTAGAGCCGGTCGGGCTGAACCAGTGGGCTAAGTAGCTGATGATATTCACCTGCGCCTTGTTTGTGCCAGCCTACTTATAGGGCAGAGCCCAGACAGAAGGAGACCGGTGGAGACGGGAGAGAAGAGCTGAGCTGAGCTATACTAAGAAAAGAAAGGAAAAGTCTCAGCGAGCGTCTTGTCTTAATTTGTCTGTGGGCTTAAAAGCCGAGTGGTTTTTGTGTCGTGTGTAAATAAAACATAGCTCTCCGTCTCCACACCTGCTCCCGGCCTCCTCACTCCACCCATCCTTAAAGCGGTTATAGAAGGGTTTGGTGGAAAATCAATTTAACACAATTATCCACTTATCCCAGATGTCTGGAATGATGCTTGGCGCTGGAGCTATGACGCTAAGGTTGCTAACACACACTAGAACCCAGTAGTCACCCAAATCTTCCGTAAATAGATTCCCATCTTCTTTGTTCCACCAGGTCATCTCCTTTTGCTTTTAAACAAATACAAAGATGCCTAACAAAATAAAAGGTAGAGCTGAAAAGTGTACAGCACCTGATAGTTACTTAGTTACTGACTAAGGGGACAACATGTAAAGACTAAAATAATCATTTAGAAGTCAGAGGAGTAGGTTCGGATTTCAGAAGAGTTTTTCTTACCACGTCACACATCTTTACGTATTAATGTCACACACAGCTCAATTTTAAGGTCTCATATACATAAATCAACATTATACTGATAAAATATGATGACCGCAGTAGATAATTCACTCACATCCTCAGGAGACACTCCCTTCACCAAGTTTTAACTGAGTTCTCTTAAAATTCTCTTTCAATGCACTCACAATCATCAGATTCATCCGCTCGAGGAAGGGGTCCGAAGCACAACCAAAATGTTCTTCCACATGTTGTGTGCAGTTACACATTTCCACCAGAGAGGTCTCCAAATCCACAAATCTTATATAGCGTAGCTTTAATGAAGATCACGTTGAGCTCTTCTTTTAGGTTTTGCAGACTTGTTGATGTGGATTAGAGCACAGTATGACTTACAGCTATAAAAATGAACTTCACTGTGTAGCTGAACACTGTGTGCAGGTGTTTTACCGAATTCGGCCTGTTTGTGTTTTACATTAACAACTATTAACTTAGATTTTTTAACTGAACATATATATTAATTAAAATAAACAACACAAATTTCTAATCTATTCTAGCGACCATATGGCTGCGTGACGTGGATAGGGGATTTGGACAGGAATTTCTGAGAGGGAGTTGCAATTCTGTTATCTTTATTAGCCGAAGGTACCGGGCAGCTACATGGTGATGTCTTGTTTATTTTGTATTTTGGAAGGTTACTGTAAGTCTTACCGTTTCCTGTGTGACTAACGCAGAACTGCATGTGGTTTGAGCGGGTCGAGAGAAGTTTTGGGGATGTATTTACTGAAAAGATTTGGATGACTATTGACTTCTATACTGTTAGCAATGCTAGCCTCATAGCTCCAGTTCTAAACTAAAGAAGCAAAATATGGACTCCAAACATTTGTTGGTTGATCAACTACTGAAAAAAAAAAATACTGAAAAAAAGGACCTGAAGAAAAGAGCAGGGGGTCCCTAAAGCCACGTCCAGCGTGATGTTCCCCAGGATGAGCTGCACTCTGCCAGATTTCCTCACCAGCATCCGGCCCACCAAACCCTCCTGCAGGTCCTTCAGGCAGCAGCTGTTCTCCTCTTCAGCCTCCTCCTGCTGCTCCACACATGCACAGACACAGCAAAATCAGACACACTCACATCTTCAAGTAAACATAGTACATACAAAGTGCTAAAGTCAGATATCACCCTTTTGTTCATTTAATTTCCAGTCAAAATGACAACTAAAGTACAAGTTATTCATTTTTCAGGACATCTTCCTTAGGAGATTAGAAAAAAATCTTGATTTGGTACTGAGTGAGGAACAAAATTATGGTTCCTCTGGAGCAGCAATGCTACATTTAATACAGTACAGCAGCAGAAAAGAGGACAGGTGGCAACAGCATAATCAACAAATATATACAATATTGTTTACAATATAATGTATAGACACTATACAGTACAGTACACAACAAACTATATTCTGCATTTACTGTAGTGCACGGTTTATTGTATAATTTTCTACATTTACGTTTATTTTATTCCTTTAATTTTACATACCTGGCCTTCAGTTTTCTGCAGCATGGACTGACCATCCTCTGACTGGACAGCTGTTTTGGTTGGTCTTACGTCAGTTGTGGGCGGCTGGCCTGGTAGCGAATCAGGAAGCTGCATGAAGAGCAGCTCCTCCTCTTTACACTGACTCCAGGCCTCAAGCAGGTCAGGCAGCGAATCGGGCTCATGTATGGGCGGCGGCCTTAACATGGGCTCCGCCTTCTTTACCTCAGGTACCTCAGGAGGTTCTTGTTTAACTGAACAAGAGAAAGGAAGGGGAACAAGAGAACACAGCTTCATCAGTATAGCTACAGTATTAGTATTATTAGGCCCGATCCTATTTCACCCCGTGCCCCTACCATTCAGCCCTTAGCCCTCCGTTTTGTGCATTCATGTCTAGGGGTAGGGTGTCTCGATTTTATTGAGATAGAGGGGTAGGAAGATATGTTAGGGCTACATGCTCCTCCATACGGAGGTTTTTCAGAGGCATACTCCAAACGGAGTTTTAGGAAAAAATAAGAAAAACTGGCAAGACGGCTGTGCAGGTGACCAAAGAAACCCACAAATGTGAGAACTTTCTCCATTAAAAATGATGATAACCATTGTATTATCTTAGTTTAGTGCCGTTTCAATGTATTATGGTCCTTTTCTTCATAACAAGCATAAAAATCGCTAGTACTATGCTGATGTCTCGGTAGCTACCTATCGAAACTTCCGTTCCACCTTAAATGGTGCAGCAGTTTAAGGTGGAACGGGATAATTCGAACAAGGAGCTGGCGAATATCTGACTTCATGTCACTGAAGAATCAGGGGTGGGCAAAAATAAATAATTGTCACATCCCACCTCTTTGAAGGCATATGATGCCCTAAATGTAACTAAAGCCCAGCAGCTGAACTTTACTCTCCTCTGCTTTCACTGCTGACTGGCAGGGTCGCCTAAAGAGCAGCACTAGTAGCCTGTTAATGCAGTAATGTTCTTCTTTATTTGAGGGTCCCATTTCGTAGAGAAGATTTCAACCACTACCCCTTGTAACTCAGTTCCAAGGTCAAGGCAACACTCGAAAATAAGGAGTAGGGGTAAAAATAAGAAATGGGATTGGTTCTTAGTCTTGCATCATTGTGAGTTGCATTTTCTTAGCTTTTTTTTATCAATCTGAACTTTTTTCTTCCCCCTTCCTTTGGATTATCTTTTATCTAACTGCCTCAGAAGTATCTCCTGAAAAATACAAACTGGTACTTAATGGCTGTTTTGACTGGAAATCAAATAAATGAAGGGTGATCTCTGACTTTTGCACTGCACTATGCATAAAAGCACATCTTATTTACTCTGCTCTTCACTGTTTCTTGTTTCTATAACATGTAGGATGGACATATTTCTGTCAAACCTGTAACAGTTCCAGAGCTTTCAGTGTTCATTGGTTCAGCTTCTCCACAGTTGCTCTCCATTTTGAGGCCTATCTTAGTGTCCTCCTCAAACTCCTCCTTAAAGATCCAGCCGGACACAGCCAGGGGAAGCTGGACGGGACAGCTCCGTGCCTCGCTCCTCAAGTGAGGGTCATCTAGAAACTGCACAAAAGTTCATGAATATCTCATCTCTAACTCTCCTTTCAGATAGAAAAACCTGCAACACTGCCAGATTCACTTTCCTGACAATGCCAGTGAATTTCTCCATTCACTCGCAGCCTATTCCCAGATCTTTACTGCGCACGGCATCTCTATATGCACCAGAAAACCCCAGAAATGCTCGTTTGACATCTAAAATATGCAGCAGTAGTAGCGTCATCTTCAATAATGGTGGCTAAACAGATCATTTTTTTTGCATGTTTCATAAACACCAAATGTTCCTGCTTCCAGTACTGGGTTCACAAAGACATTTGCATAACATTACAACAAGATTTCCCTTCCCTGGTTTAAATCTTCCAGCCTGTGGCAACTCGGAGGACACATATCAAAACGTTGTCCTCTAATCCAGCAATGCTCCAGCTTTTGCTTTTGTTCCCACTTCAGTCTACCTGGAATACTGCTGGGACTTTCACTAGGTCTTGTATCTCGTATTCACATATAAGTGTTCCTGGCAAATTGTCAGAATATTTACAAAACTGCATGTGTAAAATAATCAAAATGCAGCCAGTACAGATCCTGTGATCTACATGAAGCATTTTGGGTAAATAATAATTTGAAGGTCAGAGGATTTGACCACACTGAGTAAATGCCCTTCATTATGTACAAACTTACATTGTCTCTCTCCAGCTTGCGCAGAATCTCTTTGGTTTCCTCCTCCGTCTCTCTCTTCTCCTTCTTAATGTTGATGATGGGGGAGGGTCCGCTGTTGGGAGTTTCTCGCATGTCATCATACACACCTAGCAAAGCCATAAGTGGGTGGAAGCATAAGATAATTCATTATTGACACACAAACCATATATTTTACATAAGAATCTTATGCTTCAATACATTAACTAATGACGTACTACCAGAGTAGGCACTACAGAAGAGATTAGTTTTAACGGGATATATTAGGCAGGGGAATTTGTGCAGGATTTGACCAGCTGACTCATTAAGAAAAGTCATAACCCAGGTATTCATGTTAGTGTTACCCCACAAGACACACTCAATGACAACAACACGCAGCATGGCCGTGTCCTTTAGCAGGTTTTATTAATCTATAAGTGTAAGGTGTATTAGAACAGACCCACTATTACTGTGAAAGCTCCAGGTTCTGCAGATTCATACTGGATTAAAATCGCTCCACAATTATTACTGTCAGACTGTAAAACTACACACACTGCAGATTCATACTGGATTATTAATTTTATTGATAATTAGTAATCCATCTGTAAACTTAAATTATAGTACCTTCCCAGGTAAAACTATCCTAGTTCAGGTGGGGTCTTACCGTCACTAATCTAACACACATTCAGTTTTGTGCTGCTTGCCAAAATGCATCTCTTGACCTCTGGAGGTCTCCTTAGCTGCACCCAGAAACCCTGAAAGTTACTGATTTTCCTACTCATCCTCCTCCTCTCCTCTGTGACCGGGCAAACGATTTCATGTTGCCATCTTAGCGGCTGTCTGAACATCAGACACCCACCAAAACAACTTCAAATGGAGGATACATGAGTGATGAAGTCTTTTAAAAATTTTACAGTCACATCAACGCATAAACACCCAGAGAGGACGGCCAAACATGGAGCAATCCAAGGAGTAGAAAACACACACAAACGTAAATCAGCCGTCTCTATAGCAGATGCGATTGGATACAGGAGTATTGGGGTGTCCCTTCAAGCGAACATTGTAACTGACTTAAGCTAGGTTCACATTACAAGCCTCATTGCTCAAACAAGATTTTTTGCTCAAATCCGATCTCTCTGACACGATAGTTCACACTCATGTGGGTAATCGATTCAAATCTGTCAATAATGTGAACGAACTGGTGTCCTGAAATGACCCGCATGGCACATCCTACTCAGTATCGTCACGTAAATGAATCACATGCGTCATCAGTAAACAGACTAATGAGCAGAACGAGTTTCGCTGAGAAGATAATTAACTCTGATCAGCTCTCGGCTTCATTATTGGAATGAGACGAAGGAGAAAAAGGTGAAATGTGCTGCTTTTCCACCGTTTACAGGCTTTAACTCCTGTTCGGCACTGCTGCCACGGTAACGCTGAATGATGGCGCACACGCAGTGGAAAAAAAGCACATGAATTCCGATCCGAGCTTCACATTAAGGTCGCAAGGCCATGAATCAGATACGTATACAATCTAGGACCATATATGAAAGTGGATTGGGTCAGATTTGAAAAGATCAGATTTGCGTGTTCACACAACCCTGAAAACATCAGGTCTGAGTCACATTAGGGCAAAAAATCTGATTTGTGCCACTTCAACCTGGTAAAGTGAATGTAGCCTTAGTTCATCAATCACATCAAATTTAATGACGCTGAAAAGAATCAACTGTCCCATTTTCCCAATTTCTGCTCTTCTCTCCATTTCTCCTGCTCTTCTCCTTGATTCCTTGCTGGGTTGGAGAGGAGCAGTAGGAAGGGAGGTGGAGGACTGGAGCAGAGGCAAAGGTTTTTGTACGCAGTCCTTACCTCTCCTCTTGGCCATCATCTCCGCAGGGCCCTGCTCGAAGATGGAATGCGACTGGATGACCTCTGGGCGGCCCCGCCCCCTGCCGCGCCCATCTCTCTGTCGCCCTCGATCCGCATCCTTCCTCTCTCTCCTGGGTCCTTCATCAGCTTTCAGTCTGAGAGAAAACATCACTAAGCTACGTGACCAGTGAGGCCTGGCTAGAGGTCATTACATACAACAGAGGCTCATGTGGAAGGACATTTATCATAACTACGATGGAAAGCTCATGAAAGCTATTCTGTCAACCCAACAAACATCATTGAGAGTGCTTTATCAGTTCAAACATCACTCACTCTTCTTTACTCTTACGGCCGATGATATTGGGTGTGAATGTTTTCTGTGGGGAAGTATGAGAGAGAGGACAGTTGCTTAATATTTGCATAGATCATATTTGCTTTACAGATTTTTTTGACAAAAAGTGCAGAAATCTGTGGAAACTGTATTCACTGTGAAAGTGTGTGACTGTGGCTGCTGTACCTTCTTCACTCCTCCTAGCGTGAGGTCTCTGGAGCGCATGGTGGGGAGGCGGCCGGGAGAAATAGCAGCAGGCAGCCTGCGGCCGAGCACCGCACCCCTGCCCCCACCTCCAGGCTGAGTGGTCCGGGGTGGTCCAGCATCACCGGAGCCTGGGGTGGCCATCCTCACTCTGTGACGATATTTAGAGTTGGGTTACAATATTGCTGACAGTTATGGGCTTCCTGTGCACCAATAATAATAGTGGTCAGTGCATCAATATTGTATCATTATTGCAATAAATTAGACCACAATATGTCTGACTGGTGAAATTTCATGCTTTGCTGATTTTCTAAGTGAAAATAAGTAATGCGAGTTCTACAGAGAGCACACTTCTGCACAATTTAGTGCACAATTACTGTTTATTTACTGGATTTAAATAAAGCATAAACTGTGGCCAGTATAACAGTTATGGCACAATTAATATGTTATGTTTTATTTTAAATTATTTATGTTGTATTTATGTTAAAATAAGCAAATGAACAGAAATTACACACTAAAATTTGCAGGCAAATGACATTTTTAGCACGTGTTCACTGTAGAGGATGTATTATTTTCACTTAGAAAATCAAAACATGTTATTAGACCAGGGGTGTCCAAACTTTTGCATACGACAGTAGCTGACTGGATCAGCTCATTACACAATTATCTTATGTTATTCTTTTATTTTTACCAATTGTTTGATTTTTCCTTGCTACTCCTTCTTGAACAGTTCATTTTCGCAGCTGCTGAATTTAAAAAAGAAATGATTACTTTCAAACTTTTTTTACCGCCGTTATAAAACGTGGCACTACTGTTTTGCTGAATTCTGTCCGTCCTAACTTTTCCGCAAACGTCAGAAACTGTCTTACACTGTAAACTGACGTGTACAGTGTAGTCATAAGATTCCTACACTTATGACATTTATTCATTTTTGAACTAGCGTATTTACTGAAAACCAACAGGTACGTTCACATGATCGCCACCCTCCAAGAGTTCATCTGAGCAGAAAGTACCTGATCAGAAATTAGATTTGACACAAGTATCATATCAAAACCACGATTACCAATCTGTTCAATCATTTTGAGTAAATCAGATTTTCAGAGCACATCCACTCCTGTTTACTAAGACACTCTATCACACCTATTTGTGACTCAAGTCAGGGTTTTAATGTTAATATAAAACACATTTCTACCACTTTGCTGTACTGAAATCCTTATTTGCAGCTTTAAAGGTGATTTTTTCCTCAAATTTCTGCATAATAGAGTCATGGAGATATGTAGGCCTTTCAAAGAGGATTTTAGAGTAATGTATTGATTTCTTTATAGTGGTGGTGATGAGAACCAGAGAGTGCAAGGTCTCCTATCCAAAACAACCATAAACAATCAACGAACTGTGTCTGAGTTTTTAGATTTAATGTTGGTAACAGTAATACAGTGGTGCTGTAGAGGTAAATCTGAAAAACAAGTGTGTTTTTTTCCTCCAGGTACTATTTGGCTGTACAATGCACTGCATATGCCTCTTTGCCTTCAAAACACACGAATTATAGAAACTAAAAACTACACACAAACACACATTTTAGGCCACAATCTTCTCAAAGCTATTATAAAACAATACCTCACACATTAGGCAATGTATTTATGATCATGTAATGAAATAAAATGATAGAGGGAGATTTTAGAGGCACTGAACACTTCAGACGTCTGGTTCCCATCACCACTGTTAACAAATCTCACTGTTATTTCAGGCAAATTTCTCTAAAACGATGCACATCACATCAAATCACTCCAAATGACTTTCTTTACATACTAATGATTTAATTATACAAAATTTTGAAAGGTTGGTGGACTTCCCCTTTCAGCCAACAGCTTCTCGTAGCCAACACAGCGCGTGGATATGCTGTTAGACGGGACAAGCTAACCTTACAGACCCGTAAAGGCGTCTCTGTGAGTTTCTCTCCAAGCAGGAAGGCTGGATGATTTCAGACTTCAGACACGCTCTTCTCAACACAATCACAGACACAGAGATACGGACTGACTGACTGACTGACTGACTGACCGCTGGAAGAGACCAGTCCAGCTTTTTCTCAACCACAACCAGCCGCACAGCCTCACTGTTCACACTCCTCACTCACAGCCGTGTTTATGCCAACATAACATCCCTCCTAGAATACCAAACCGTGTCGGCCGCCTCAGAGGGCAGCTTCCCTCCTACTGTAAACACATGGACACAACACATGGCCGAGCTCAGCTACCGGCGGCTAAGCTGCTAAATAAGTAGCCACCAGGCTATATAACAGTTTACAGCCCTGGAAGAAAACGGTGAAGTATTTACCCGAATTCTAGCTGTTAATCGACCTTCAAAAAACGGGCCAAAAAAAAACGGCTGTTTGCTGAATAACGAAATTTAAAACAGGACAAGTTAGACATGGGCGGAGTTTTATTAGTGATACGAACGAGGATGTGACGTGGACCGTAGAACCGGGTACGTTCCAATCGGTAGTGATGGTCCCTATGCCCTACTCCCTACTTTTCCCCTCAGGAGTGATCCTGATTCAGTCATTCCTTTAGGGCCTTTTGAGCCTTTAGGGGAGCTGATAGGGTACGTCAAGCATAACATGTAACTTGTAACACAAAATAAAAGAGTTTTTATGACAGGTTTTTATGAATTTTTCGCAACATTCACAGATAAAATATGCTGCAAGAGCCTGACTTCAGAAGGCCTAACCTTCATTACAGGGAGCGTGGCGGCCAGTCTTGGCTGCTATTACAGTTAATTTCCCTTAACAGTGAGTTGTTTGTTAAACACCTGCAAAAAAACTGTGTAGTTCTACAGTATTCGTTATTAAGAGGGGCGTCTTCCCCTTATCATGCCTACACCCTACTCTTTATGTTGCATTCAGAAGTGATTGTGTCTATTCCCTTATTGTGTTCCATTCAGCAATGATTGTGCTTATGTCCTACTCCTATTTTTGTCATTCAAAAGAGATCAAGCTATAGACTTTCTCCCTACGTTACATTAAAATGAGAAATCGCCTCCCTAAATTCCATTCAGACGTGATTGTGCCTGTGTCCTACTCCATACTTCTACTTGGGAGTGATTGTGCCATTTTCCCTAGATCCCATTCAGAAATGAACATGCATATGCCCTACTCCCTACATTCCATTCTCCCTACATTCCATTCTCCCTACATTCCATTCTCCCTACATTCCATACAGACGTCATCACGCCCAAGCCCTACTCCCTACATTCCATTCTCCCTACATTCCATTCAGAAGTGATTGTGCCTATGCCCTACTCCCTACATTCCATTCTCCCTACATTGCATTCTCCCTACATCCCATTCAGAAGTGACTGTGCCTATGCCCTACTCCCTACATTCCATTCAGAAGTGAACTAGGGTCATTACCTTGAATGGGTGGTCTTCTGACTGTAACAATGGAAGCTTAGACAGGTTAAAAGGATCCATATGCAGTTTTTTATTAACAGGATTGAGGAAACAGCCCAGTCCAAAAGTCAAGATCAGCTTACCAGGTAATTATTCAGTAACCCAATGAGTCATTGGCACAGATAGTCATGTGTCAAAAACAAGAGAAAGAGGTTGAAGATTGCGATGGGAACTGAGAGACTAGAGTAGGACAGTAAAGAAGGAGAAATTAGAAACTCGGGAGAGGATTACCTCTGGTGGCCAGACCTGGAATTACAAGGTGCTAATGTAATACTGACGTTATGCATTTTAAAAGCTTCTTTTTTCCACTTTTACTTTTTATTCAAAATGGAACATTTACATAAAAACTGATCCAACACAGGCATTTACATTTTATGGATTAAAGTTTTATCACACAAGCCATGAAAGATGTCAACCCTATTGCTGCCACGCAGGTTTTTATGTCATTCCAGTGTTAAAAAACCTCTCATGCTGTCTTATTTGCTAATTATTTCAATATAATCAATCAAAATTAGAAGCTATTTAATTACAAGCACTTTTACTTCAATAATATTAGTCATCGTATTATTATGTTGATATGAATATGCAATTGATCTCCTTTCCCCCAGTGATATGTAATCTAATATTGTCATTACAGCGCTGTGGAAAAAACAGAGACCACTCTTTAGTTATTTAATTTCCAGTCAAAACAGCTGTGAAATACAAGTTATTCATTTTTCAGTGTCAGGAAAAAAGCAGAAAACACATATTCAACAGACGATTACATAGAAGCCTCACAACTAACTATAATATTATTTGTTTAGTGTTCAGTGTGACAGCTCTTTACCTTTATTACAGCTTCCATTCTTTTCAGGAGACTCACTTTCAGTTTCTCAAAGAAATCTGCAGGGATATTTTTACACACCTCCAAAGTTCAGTCTTAGAAACTGGTTACATTTTCTACTTCCCACAATCCAAGTATCCCAAACACATTCAGTGATGTTGAGGCCTGGACTATGGGAGAGTCAGTCCCATAGAGTGGAGCTTGATTTTCTCCTCTCTCTCGTAGATGGAAGCTTTAAGTGCTGTTTATGTAATAGGGACAGTGTTGCTGGTCTATCAAGTCTTCCGGGTGGTTGTTAGGAGTGACATTTTCTCTTTAGCGTATTTTGGAAACTCCTGTTTTTTTTATTTTCCTTATGTAAGTGGATTATCTAATATCTTACCTTCTCAGAAATACCTCCTGAAAAATAAGCAACTTTATGTCTGTTTTGACTGGAAATTAAATAAACGAAGGCTGGTCTGATGTGCAGCCTTATGATGATAAGACGGTTCTTCAAGGTATCTTTAGTGAAAGAAAATGGTTCTATATAGAACCATGAACACTCAAAGGACCCTCTACATGATTAAAGGGCTCTTTGCATCATGAATGAGTGCTACAGACTGATGGAGAATGTGCTGTAGATGGTTCTATATAGAACTTTTTGACATAGCACCCAAAAAGTTTCTTCTATCGTTACCATCATTAATCCTTAATCATGCAAAGGGTTCTTTGAGTTCTCATGGTTATATATAGAACCATTTTCTTTGCAAAAGAACCGTTGAAGTACCATCTTTTTTAAAGTGTACACTTTGTGATTTAATGATGTTATTACCAAATATGCTTCACCCCTACAGTGATCCCAAAAACTGAGCTTAAAAAATAGAAAAAATGATTCAAAATATATGAAAATAAGGGAAAAAACGAATACAAGAATTATACCTATTTAATACCTACAGAATGGATGCCATGTTGAAGTTTCGAGTGTGTCTTCACTCTCACACACAGCACACTTGGTCTGGTTTTGTCCTTGTGCTGCTGTCAGAGCTTGTCTTTAGATGGATGAGTGCATTTTAATTACACTACAGCTCCTGCAGTTAGGAGGAGGACAAGAGGAGCTGCTGGGGTGGAAGCTCAACCACAGGCAGCAGCATCATGCAGCTCAGCTTACACAGTGGACAGGCTAGAGATGATGTCCGGCGCGTTCGACCTTTAGAGATCGTGTTCCACAGTGCAGGCTGACTCATCTCACAGACTCCATCATTCTCCAGGAATAGGGGTTTTGGAGGTGTAAACCTCTGACTTCACAACGATTCAATTCAGTTACAGTTCTTTAGGAAATGATTCAGTGTGTCACATAATTGGTTCAGTCATTTTCGTAGGATCCTGGAATCATACAGTGAAGGTGTAAATGTGACTGGAGGAACTATTTACTGGAATACAGTCGTATGCAAAAGGTTGGAGTTAGGTTTTGTTGATTTTGACACACACACACACACACACGCAAATCTTCTAAGCCGCTTATCCTTCTGGGTCACGGGTGGAGCTGGAGCCTATCCCAGCAGTCATCGGGCAGAAGGCAGGATACACCCTGGACAGGTTTTCCAGTCCATCGCAGGGCTATATATATGTATATATAAAATGTTTTTTCCAAGTAATTATGGAACATTTCTGCTGGTCTATTCATCATGAAATTTTGAAACTACAGAAATACATATATATGTATATATATATATATATATATATATATATATATATACCTGCAACTTCCGTGTTTGTCTTCTTTTCTGTCTATTTCCTTTTCTCAGTGAGGTTCCTCTTGAACAGCTACACATCCTTTCAGACCCATAGCGCTGAGTTGTCGTCTCTCAGTGGAAGGATGGACAGAAACACTGTGGATGTTTTCAGATCTGAAGCTGCTTGATTTTCTCCTCTCTCTGAAAGATAAATGTACTGCTTATGTGTTGGGGACAGTTTTGACCATGTATCTGATGGGGACAGTGTTGTTGGTCTATCAGGTCTGGTGGGTGGTTATTAGGAGTCCCATTCTCTCTGCAGCTTTTGGTCATTTTTTGAACTCCAGTGCAGCTAATGTCTTTTCATTTTGACTTTCTCCTTTCTCAATATCTTAAATTCAATCTTCTCAGATATCTCTGATTAACTTCTACTTAACAGCTGTTTTGCCTGGAGGTTAAATAAATGAAGAGTGCTCTCTGCCTTTCGCACAGTACTGTACTTCACTGAAATGCACCCAAAACTGACGTAGCTGAATGGCCACCCGACGCACTGATGCATTTTTACACTCCTGCTGTGTGCTGCTCAGTGGAGGTCCCCAATCCGGTTAGCAGAGTGCTGGTTCGGTGTGGGGGATGAACTGCCCATGGCATTGGGGACCATATGGTGCAGCATTTGGTGAGCTTCTCTCGCCCTCAGCTTCAGTTCTGCACTGCACTGAGGGACAGACCCCTTAGGAGAATCTAACGCAGGTGAGGAGGAGGATGACATAATTAAGACAAGCAGGAAAACACATGCTAAGTGTGTGTAATGACCAGGCCGAGTTTTAGCCACCTACGGTACTTCACTTCATCTAATGCTAAATGTTCTACATGCTCCTCACGTTCATCAACACAGTCAATCAGACAGAAACCTCCTCTTTCTCTCTCTCTCTCTCTCTCTCTCTCTCTCTCCCTCTCTCTCTCCCTCTCTCTCTCTCTCTCCCTCTCTCTGTATCTCTCTCTCTCTCTGTCTCTCTCTCCATGTATGTTAAGCCCTGCTGTGCTGAACTGCTGTTACTGTAAATTTTAGCAAGTGTGTGAATAAGCATGTTACAAAGAGAGGTTAATATAAACTCAGTTACTTTTAGCTGGTAAATATGCATGTTTATATATTAAATAATATTGCAAAAACCTTATATTGTAGTCGATTTTGTTCCAGAGCCCAATATTTACATTTAGCGTCTGATCTACTTTATCTAATCAGTCCTTCATGAAATCAAGTCAAGTGCTGCTGATGAAATTTAACAAATCCACAGAGTGGCTGGAGTGCAGCTACATGATAGCACTTTACTGGAAATGTTCGAAACACACTGAGTAGTTCATGCTGTGTGTGTGTGTGTGTGAGTGTGTGTGTGTGTGTGAGTGTGTGTGTGTGTGTGTGTGTGTGTGTGAGTGTGAATACGTCACACTGTAACTGGTGTTTCCTTTCAGGCATGCAGTTCATGCAACACAGCTTTTATACCTTTTCAAGATGTGATGTCGTGCGTCTCATATGTATTATGCATAAACAATATATATGTATAGCCAAAGTTCAGTCTTAGAAGTTGTTTGCGTTTTCTGCTTCTCTCAGTCTGCGTAATCCCAAACACATTCAGTGGACTCTGGGGTGCTCAGTCCATTGTTTTGAGAATACCAGCAGCTTATTTGTTTGAATGTATTGTGTTCAAACAATATATAAGTACACTCTTAAAAAAAGATGGTTCTTCAAGGGTTTCTTTAGTAACGAGGATGGTTCTGTTTAGAGTCCTATGTAGAATTATTGCATGCTTAAATGGTTCTTTGCATAGCGAAATGTTTTTTTCAGATTGATGGAGAAAGTGTTTTATGTGGTTCTATATGGTACTTTTTTGAAAATGGTTCTATATGGCACCAAAAAGGGTTCTTCTAATGTAACAAGCTTGACATTGTAACAATAGAAGAACCCTTTTTGATTCTATATAGAGCAATTTTCAGAAAGGTTCTATGTAGAACCATATACAAAATGTTCTATATAGCACCAAATAAGGGTTCTTCAACTGTTACAAGCTTGACATCGTAAGAATAGAAGAACCCATTTTGGTGCTATACAGAACCATATACAACATGTTCTATACAGAACCAAAAAAGCGTTCTTCAACTGTTACAAGCTTGACACTGAAACAACAGAAGAACACTTTTTGGTGCTATATAGAACCATTTTCAAAATAGTTCTGTACAGAACCATGAACACTCAAAGAACAATTTGCATGCTTAAAGCGTTCTTTGCATTGTGGATTGGTTCTTCAAATTAATGGAGAGTGTGTTGTACATGGTTCTGTGTAGAACCTTTTTGAAAAGGGTTCTTCTATTGTTATAGTGTCAAGCTTGTAACAATAGCAGAACCCTTTCTGGTGCTATAGAGAACCATATATTACACATTCTCCATCAATCTGAAGAACGCTTTAAGTATGCACATGGTTTTAGAAGTGTTCATGGTTCTATACAGAACCACCACCCTTTCTAAAGAACACTTAAAGAATTATCTTTTTTAAAGAGTGCATCTAAAGAACCATTTAAGCATGAAATAGAATTCATGGTTCTGAATAGAACCATTTCCTTTACTAAGGAACCCTTTTTTCTAAGTGTATAAGTATGTGTGGGGGGATATATTATAATTATTATGTTATTATCATAACATATAGCTACTTACATAATACATAGATATATTATCACACACACACACACACACACACACACACACATATACATATATATATATATATATATGTGTGTGTGTGTGTGTGTGTGTGTCTGTGCGTGTGTCTGTGCGTGTGTGTACCCATACAGAGAGGTGGGAGGTGGGAGTCAAAGGGGGGAGGGAAGAGAGAGAGAGAGGAGAGAGAGAGAGAGGAGAGAGAGAGAGTCCCCAATCAGTGTATGGGAACCAATCAGTGTCTCCTTTGGGTTTCCTTCACTCCAGAGCAACCGCACAAACAGCAGCAGCATCATCTCGTTCTCTGTTGATTTGGACTGCCGCGCGCTCTGAGGTAAGCCCACCATCACTGTGAACTGGACTGTGTGTTGTGCACTTCAGTGGTCCTGCAGTAACCCCTGCAGAACAGTGTTTCTCTGCTGCTGTGTTGTTGTGTTAGTGAGTTATGTAATATTTTCTATAGACGGTGTCACTGTGAGCCAAAACACTCCTCCATACACACTCCAGCGTGCATGCAGAGTGTGTGTCGGTGTGATAGTGTGGTGTGTGTGTTTCTCTTCACCTCTTTAGGAGTTAGCGGTGTGAGCGACGTCTCAGAAAATCAGTTCCGGCTGTGGACGCTGTAACGGCTGCAGGGCTGCTGAGTCTGCACTCATAAATCTGTACTTCTTCTGTTTGTGTGCATGAGTGTGTACTGTTTCTACACAGAACACACGGTATTGGAGTCATATCTGTACTGGCAGATCAATGCTTAGAAGTGAATTGTTATTATACTCCACTAGAGCAGAATGTGCAGGTGATGCTGGGCTACTGCAGCAAAATATCTGCATTTTATTCATTTCACTGCATTTGTTATCCTATAGAAATAAAGAGCTTACTTCTCTGTAATGCTAATCCAGGTGGGTCTTGTCCCAGTTTCTACATGTCTATGTATCAGCATTGGCAGATACAGCACTGTGCAAAAGTCAGAGACCACCTTTCATTTGATTCCCAGTTAAAACTGCAATTATTCATGTTTTCAGCGTCAAGAAACAGAAACATATATTTCATAACAGAAAATTACACAAAAGCCTGAATAACTATATAAATACCATTTTTATCATTTATTGTGTTAACACTTTTTATTCCTGCTTTCTGGGGTAGAAATCTGAAATCCACACCTCCAAAGTTCAGTCTTAGGCCCAATCTCATTTCTTATTTTCACCCCTACCCCTCGTTTTCGAGTGCCACCTTGCCTCTTGGAACTGAGTTACAAGGGGTAGTGGTTGAAATCTTCCCCTACAAAATGGGACCCTCAAATAAATAGAACATTACTGCATTAAAGTTCAGCAACCTTGCTGCTGGGCTTTAATCACATTTAAGGAATCATTTGCCAGCTTCATGTTCGAATTTTCCCGTTCCACCTTAAACGGAGCAGCAGTTCTGACACATGAGGTGCCAGAATGTAACTGCTGCACCATTTAAGGTGAAATGGGAAATTTAGCTAGCTAGCTACCGAGATATCAGCATACTACTAGCTATTTTTTATGCTTGTTATGACAAAAAGGACTGTAAAACATTGAAATGACATTAAACTAGAGAATACAGTGGTTATTGTCATTTTTAACTGAGAAAATCTGATCTGTTCATCTGATGGGGACAGTTTTGTTGGTCTGTCAGGTGTTCCAGGTGGTTGTTAGGGGTCCCATTTTCTCTGTAGCTTTTGATCATGTTTTAAACTCCAGTTTAGAAATATTTTTTTCACTAAATGTCCTTTTCCTTATGCAAGTGGATTATATTCCATCTAATCTCCTCAGAAACATCTCCTGGAAATTGAATAACTTGTACGTAATGGTCGCTTTGAGTGGAGTTTAAATAAATGAAGGGTGGTCTCTGACTTTGGCATAGCACCGTATGTACATGACAAACATCAAATATCAACGTTGGCCCACAGTACCTGTATCAGTGCATCTCTCTACAGCTGTAAGATTTGTGTGCTGGTGTGTGTGTTCAGTCTCCACTGCTGTTGAACGGACTGTTCTTGCCGCTGCCGTGTTTGTGGAGAAGCTGCATTACTGTTCCAGACAGTTTAGACTGAGAACACAGTGCATTTTCAGAGTTTAGGCTGTTTCTGCTGGAGTTCTGTGGTGAAGGGTGTATTTAGAGTGCAGTGAGGATTCAGAGGCCTTTCACTGTTATTCTTCCTCTGAACACTCACTGCACTGCAGCTGTGATTAACATCTACCCACAGAGAGAAATCTGAGCCTGACAATATCATTAATAACTCCCACCCCCCCCCCTCGGTCTCTCTCTCTCCATTCTCTGTGGACATCAGTAGAGTCAGTCAACCACAACAAACCTCACTTTACCTCTCTCTCTTGAATCCCCCTCTCTCTTTTATTCTCTCTCTTATTACCTCTCTTTCTCTCTCTCTGTCACACACACACACACACACACACACACACACACACACCACACACAGTAGTTTTGTATATCCCTATTCTTTTTCTTTCTCTCGCTCTCTCTCTCTCTCTCTCACTCACTCTCTCTTTCTCTCACTCTCTCTAAGGTTTTTTTCTTTCTATTTTTCTTTCTCTCTCTCTCTCTCTCTCTTTCTCTCTGATGCTGTTGCTCTCTTTTTCTCTTTCAGTCTCTCATCTCTCTCTCTCTCAGTTTCTCTCAATTTCTCTCTCTCTCTGTCCATCTCTCTCTCTCACACTCTTTCTCTCCCTGTCTCTCTCTCCCTCTCTCTCTCTCCCTCTCTCTCTCTCACTCTCTCTTTTTCTCTCTCTCTCTCCCTCTCTCTCCCTCTCTCTCACTCTCTCTCTCTCTCTCTCTCTCTCATTCTCTCTTTTTCTCTCTCTCTCTCTCCCTCTCTCTCTCTCTCTCTCTCTCTCTCTCTCTCTCTCTCTCACTCTCTCTCTCTCTCTCTCCCTCCCCTTTAGTTCAGGCCAATCTGAATGAATTAGTCACACGGATTAATTCCACACTCTGGTGCCATTCTGAAAAGTCAATGCGTCCTTCATCTTTTTCCACTTCTGTTCAGAAGTGCTAGATCAGTTCTCTGAAGCTGCTGCTGCGCTCGGTCTGACGCAGATTAATAGAAATGTAGCGTGTCAGATAAGTGAAATATAACCGCCATTATAAAATCTAAAACCTGATTGGCTGAGTAAATAGACAGTAAATCCAAATAATACTGCGCATTAGGGATATGTATGGGTACTCAAGCACTCGGTTAACCGTCTGAACTGGCAGTATTCAAATACTGAAATCATTATTCAGGTATTTGTTGCTACTTCTCACAGGAACTCATTAGGAATGGCTAAGAATGAGCGATTTTATGTCTTAACAGGACTGCAAAATGCTTTGCTCCTCTAAATGGCTCTATTATACTGCTACTCTGGAACAGGAGCGCCTGAACGTAAGCACATTGCTAAGGACGTGACTGAAGGAAGTGATAGCGCAGCTGGCTTTTTTCGCTAACTTGGCTAACTACTCTAGCTGAGGTTAGTTAGATCCAGAAACAGTGCACATATTTCTGACATTCTAACATGTTGGCACATCGTCCACTGAGGAGAAAACACCTTGTGTAGAAGATGATAAGTCCTTATTAGCATCTGACAGTGTAGCAGTTAGCTGTACGTTAGTGTTAGCTGGTTAGCTCATCCTGAGGTAGCCTCAGTCACTCATCCGACAAGACAACCTACCGATTTTCCTTGACTATTTGTGAATAATAAAAGATATTTTGAAATTTTAGCTTCATAACACCTGTGCCATCATCTAAAAAGTAAGCCTAGGTGCTTTTGTCCTGTTTTTGTTGCCTGTCCTTTTCCTGTGGTTAACCAGATATCAGTTCATTTAACCCTTATGGATATGGATAGATGAATTCTGTATTAATGTCGCTTAAATGATACCATCATGGAATAATTGTCATCAATATTTTGATTATTAATTTGTGTCTTTATCATGCTGCAATTTGTCGCCATTTTATAAAACATGCCTAACAACACCCTTTATCTGTTACCAAAGCAGCAATGCACCTGGCCCATGTTCTAAAGCAGCAGAATAGTTTTACAGGGAAGTTTCACAGTACCAAAGCCTGTAATTTATGTAGGAGAGCACCTTCTAGATCTAAAACAAGAACACTCCCCTCAAGCAGGTTTTTTTCCCTTATCAGTATAGTAGCTGTTGATGTAAACTGTGAGCACAGCCCTTTAACCCCAAAGCACTTCATCATGCTGAGCAGTGTCAGAGATAAGAACAGAACAGCTGAACAGATCAGATCTACTGATCAGCAGAGAAACAATGAGCGACAGCGACCTTGAAGAAACGCTCCTGGCTTTTACATTGTTAGTTTAACTGGACCCTGAATTAAAATATGGGCCTGTGTTAGCATGTGATTCACAGACAACATGGGACTTCAGATAACCTACATATGACAGTCAGGCAGACGTGTGAATATTCATGAACTGTAATAAGTAGACTTAAATAGTATGTAGGTCATTAAAGTGAATGAAAAAACATTTACACAGTATCACATTCCCCCCCCTTTTTTTCACTGATGGCACTGGCTTACATGGTTTCTGACCCTGTATACAGTTATCTATAAAAAACAGACAGAGGACAGGGTTCATAAAAGCTACTAATACTGTTTTTGGCTATGCAAAATGCTTTTGCTCATTTCTGTGGAAAACCGGTTGTCAAAAACAACATAAGCTAGTCAAAAATGTTACATGCAAGTGTATATATGTAGTAAATTAAGGGTTAAACCAGTGGCCCTCACTTCAAGTGGTTCAGCCCCAGATCACTGATTGTAACTGAGTCTCATACAGTGGACATTAAATGAAGCTGAAGTTAGCTTCTTCTTATTATTTCCAGTTCCACCTTAAATGATGTACAGGTTTTCAGTTATGTGAAGATGCACAGCAGTGGCAAGAACTGCAGACAACCAAGGTGTGAAAAAGGAGGATGAGGACATATCCGAGCAGTGAGAAATGTTGACAGGATGTTTAGTTTACTTAGCTAACGATAGCATCGTTTGTAGCATGCTGACTGTCATAATTATGTCACATTTAAGAGCAAAACCTTTTTTCATGATTGTCTATTCACCTTGTAAATCTTAGTACAGCATATAAATAAATAAGATCTAAGAGTAAGAAAAGAAGAAGATGACTGCACAGATTTCATCAAGATTATGTTGCATGAAGCTAAGAAATTAAGGTGGGCTGGCCTGCATCATATAACTCCCTGTCTGAAAACAAGTCTCACTCCAGCCCTGAACTACTCTGAATAACTTTTGTTTACATCTTAATTTTGAAAAATCAGTGGAATTCACCTTTAAGATGTCATCAGATGTAGTTCTATATTTTCCCTTTTATAAATCCTAAGAAAGGTTCTGAATTTTATGAAATGGTAAGAAAGTGGAGCAGGTGCATGTGAATGGGTGTGTATGTGGTTCAGGGCTTTGATATCAGTCCTAGGAGGGTCTTCTTGCCCTACATTAACTGTGAGTGAGAAGGAGAACAGCTGGGGATGATGGATGTCTCTCACAGTATAGCAGCAACATTGCTGCAGCTCATAGAGTTTAAGGGGCTTTGAACGAATGTCCATCAGAGGTATCAAGCGCACACACGTAACAGGGTAAATGCAGGCATGCGTGACAGACTCATGGTGAAATAGGCTGTCTGTCATCCTCTGGCATGCTTATTAAAAAAGACTCAAACACAGACAGTTCATTATTTACAGTGCACTCAAAGACAAAGTGCTGTGTTAACATATGGCTCATCATTCACTAGGGTTCCTAATTAAGAAGAGGCTATTTGATAGGATTTTCAGGTCATTACATGTGCAGCTCGCCCTGCGTTATTCTACATAACGAGCGACGAAAGTGCAGCAGCGTAGAAAAGATTCATGCCAAAGGAAGGTCGGCCGAACCAGAGTGGCTCAGTAAATGAGACACACACTGAATGCATTTGAAACTGTAATCAGAGTGCTAAACATGATATAAAAAGCCTTTAAAATGCCAGGCTGCCTCACATGATGCCTCACTCTAATGCCACATAAAGTGTCTAAAATGCCACATCTCACTCTAATGCCACCAAAACTGTCTAATGCTGCACCTTATTTTAGTGCCATCTAAAGTGTATAATGCCATTTTTAACTCTTATGTTACCTAAAGTGCCTAATTTCACACCTTACTCTATGCCACACATTGCAGTGCCATAGTTTAATGTTATACTTCTTATGCCACCTAAAATGTGATGCCGCACCTCATTCTAATGCCCCCTATAATCTAATGTCACACCTCATTTTAATGCCACTTAGAGAATCTAATGTCACTCCTCACTCCTCACTGCCACCTAAAGAGTGTAATGCCATATCTCACTCTAATGCCATCTAAAGTGTCTAATGAACTAATGTCTAATGCCACTTTTCTCCCAAAAAACATCTGTCCTTAGAGATTGTGTGTGTGTGTGTGGTGAGAGAGAGAGAGAGAGAGAGAGAGAGGATGGAAGCACTAATAAGTCAAGGTTTTGACACTCTCTCTATCCCGTGGGTGTGATAAAGGTGTTTTGTATGAGCACACTGCTGGGGTCACTGATCACAGGGCATGGAGATGACAGCTAATTAAACGCACCCTGCCCAGCTCTCCCATTTCACCACTGCCACACTGCCATCACTAATCATCTCCTCAGGGATGGGAGCAGTGGCCTAGAACGGCAGGAGAATTCACAGACTGGGCTCAGGTGTCCAGCCTCTCTGGATTAGGAGGCCTCACTCCCTGAGGGTGTTCAGACCAAGAGAATTTAACTCTCCAGTATCCTGTTGTCTTCCATCAGCTTTATATTTACCCAGGTGCACCTGAAGGTGAGCAAATCTAGTGAAGGCTGAGGTCCTAAGGAACTTCTCTGTCAACTGATATTACTAATAATAGCTAAAAAAATAATAGCTAATGTAATATAAGCTAAAAAGCAATTGCTAGCTAGCTAGCTAGATAGATAGATCATATCTATCAAAGCTAACTAGACTATATCCAGACGTTTAGCTAGTTAACTCTGCTGCCTACTGCAAGAAGCTTATCTTTATATTCTTTCCTGTGTTTCAGTCCCACCGCACACTGTTGCCACACTAAGTCACAAACCTACTCTTTAGTGTTGTGCCAATGTAGCCACTCAGCGCCCTACATGCTCTCAACTCAAATCTTCCTACAATGAGTGGAGCATCTGCACTGCTCCAATAGATGTTTGGTTAAACTCATGTTCACACTAAAATGTATTACACTGAGATTCAATATTTCGCTTGAATAAAAGTCTATGAGCTGATAATAGTGGGGGTGCACATACTTCAGGTCCTGGCCTAAGGGGAGAACTACAATCTGGTATTGAGAAGAAAGTCAGAGAGAAAGAGAGACATCAGTTCTGCTTGGGTGAAATTGCTTGAGTGAAATAAAAGCAAAGTATTACTTCATTATACCTCTGCATATAATTGGGACTGAGATTTTATAAATGTTGCAAAAGTGCATATAGACAAATAACCTGTATGACATTGTATCTCTTTCTTTCTTTCTTGCTCTCTTCTACTCTCTTGAAAGAGAAAGAGAGAGAGAAAAGAAATGAGAGAGAAAGAAAGAAGGACAACTATATATATATATATATATATATATATACTACAGAGAAAGAGAACAGAAGAGTGTGTTACTTTGGCCTGATGGGTCACCTGTCACTGAGGTTAATTGAATTTGGTCTGAGGCTGGCAGATTGCTTTTTCATTGTCTTGCTGTAATTTTTCACCTCTTGACGCTTCTCTCTCTATCTCTCTCTCTATCTCTCTCTCTCTCTCTCTCTCTCTCTCTCTCTCTGCAGACAATGGGTGAAGCGGAGCTCCTTTCCACACCTCACAACATCCAAATCAGTGAGGTGACCTGTGACTCGTTCCGTGTTGCCTGGGAGATGACCCCTGAAGACACGGCCCGTGTAACACATTACTTCATAGATTTGAGCCGGAAAGAAGGAGGAGAGCAGAACCGCTTCAAACATAGAGTAATGCCACTCATCACTCTAATGCCACACCTTATTCTAATGCCACTCTTCACACTAATGCCACCGATTAATGCACTGTACATTCTAAAGCCACTCTTTATACTAATGCTACCGATTAATGCCACTCTCCACTCTAATGCCATGCTTCACACTAATGCCACTGATTAATGCCACTCTACACTGTAATGCATTACCTCACTCTAATGTCACACTTCACTCTTATGCCACTTTTTAATGCCTCTCTTTAATGTTAACCCTGTCACCCTTCACTCTAATGCAACAGCTCACTCTAATGCCACACCTCACTCTAATGCCACTCTTTAATGCCATCTGCACTATAATGTCACACCTCACTCTAATGCCACACTTTACTCAAATGTAACCCTTTAATGCCACTCTCTGCACCACTTTTTTATTCGAATGCTGCACAAATATGTTTTAATGCCATATTTTAATCTAATGCCACATTTTAATCTAGTGACACACCTAAGTACCCCATTTTTACTCTATTGCCACAACTCACTCTAAAGCCACTCTTCATTCTAAAGCCGCTTTTAACTCTAATGCCACTCTTCACTCAAATGCCACTATTCACTTTATTGGCACGCCTCAGTCAAATGCCACATCTTACTCTAACGCCACTCTTCATTCTAATGGCACTTTTCATTCTAATGGCACACTTCATTCTAATGCTAGCTTCATTATCACTTTAAAAATCATTTTGTACCGATTCCCCACGCAAGAAGATATTGTTGCTGACACATCAGGACCATCGCAACAATTTTTTCCCCAAATCATTGTTTTTTTCACATTGTGTGCGAATTTTATGACAAATGGTCCAAAGTTACTTGGGTTAAAAATCGCATTATATTACATTAAACATTAAATTTAAGACCCTCCTTTCCTTCTCCTATTGAGTTATCATTTAGGAGATACGTGCTTGACGTGACAGCAATATTCTACTAAATTTAAACTAAAAAAGGAAATGAGAGAGAGGAAGATGTCTAAAGATGCCTTTGGAGATGAAAGCATCTGTCAGCATTCTGCAGACGCTGCAGTAACACAGGCGGCCGGGATGTTCTCTCAGTCACTACTAATCCTGAAATCCGAAAACCTCGGCCTAAAAATCGCTGCAGGCCAGTGACTCATCGGGCCATTCGTTTCCTCTCCAATAACCAAAACCCGCCAAGCGGCTAAAGGCCAGAGTGCTGGACTGCTCCAACGAACCACTCAGCTGAAAAACATCCTTGTTCGATTGACTTGCACTGTTTAAAAGGCAATGAATTGTGCAGCTGTAGTACATGGAGAAATAAACAGTACAGAGTTCTGTCTCTCAGAGAGAAAACACAGCAAGAGGTGTTGTCACTTCTAGACTCCCTCAGCACTGTTTTACATGCTTCAGACTATTGATTTTCCACGTTATTTACACAAATATGTTTTCCTTTGCACAGCATGGTGCTCTTTGGTGGTTAGCTACAGATATAAGTCACTGCTAATGGCTTTTTAATCACCAGCAGTTCTGCTACCGTATTCACGTAGGGGATGCTGAAGATGGGGTTGCTATGGTTATAGCCCTCTCGTGGATTCAGCAATTGGTTTCGCTTGTCAGAGAGCCGAGACAGCACAACAAGACTAATTAGCTTTGATAGCGTTCTGATATGAAGGTTGGGAATACTTGAGTCACAGCAAAGTTGGAGACTGGCATTCAACCTTTTGCAGCAGAGTGCAGCAGTCAGTTTAACAAACATCAAATGTGTGGAATGCACCAATGGCAAAAGTAAAGAGTTTACACTGAATTTACAAGGTGATTTCACATTAAAGACATGATGTAGCAGAAGCAGATGTAGTGTACTGTTTAGTAGTAGGCTATAGGCCTTGAGAACATGGTGTAATGAGGCTGTGTTTTATGGGTGATCCGCCATTGTGGCAGGGTTACTATCTACTGGATTTTAACTGTTTGCAAATGTGCCACAATCTAACTGCTGCACCATTTAAGGTGGAATGGAAAATGTGAATAAGAAGCCAGTCTCAGCTTTGTGGTGAGGTATGTACTGATGCTACTAGCATTTATTAACAAACCTAACATTTTACCTTTCAAAATGTGCTGTTTTCTACCTAAAAGGTACGAGGTGGAGTTGTGCTGTGACTAGGCTAGTAAAGTTAGTTGAAGTGTCAGATGATTAGCAGGTCTATTTCTATTAGAGACTTTACACTGACTGCCCCTTCAGTGAAAGCAGTGTAAGTCAAGTGTGACCTAATATAGATTTTTGCGGAGCTTAATACAGATATAGTACAGTACAGTAATATTGCTAGTTCGCTAACTAGCTAGGCAACCAGTGCATGCTACAGTAAAATTCATGAAAACTGAGTGAAATGTGCGAATAACTAAATGATATGTGCCAAAACTGAGTGAAATATGCCAAAACCGAGTGAAATAGGCTAAAATGGTATGAATCCTCTCTGGCTAATCTGCTTGTGGCTAAGCAGAATATCAGTTTGTAAACATGGAATTCCAGTGGAACAGGTACATGGGTTTCCACACCACTTAGGAAAAAGTCTGGGAATGAAAGAAGGGATATCATATCCAGAATTTTACTCTCTTTGTTGGGAAGTTTGTATGAATCCACCTTATTAATAATGGTAATTTTATCATTATGTCGTTGTTTGTCATCTCTTTGCCCTGAATGAAATGCTGGTCTGAGCTGATCTAAGCTGGTTTATGCTGTTTTTTGCTGACCTGGTTGGTCATACTGGCTGACCAGCATACCACTATCCAACACACAACGGATGCTTGTCTATGCTGTTTTTTCAGCAGGGTGCAGTTGGTTAAGATGTGCTCTTGTTTCGTTTGATTCACTTTTTAAACATGACAGCCTGGAAAAAAAAAACAGCCGGCAATTTCTATAGGCTCTCACTTTGTATATGAATATTTGCGGCATGTAAACAAACCCTGCCAATACGATTCCATAACGCAGCTCAGCGTGACGTCAGTTCTCAAGCCCTGTATTTATATATACAGCTTTTAAATAATGGGTTATATGTCTAGTATAACACCAGTCATTTACTACACATAACAAAAGATGAGCCTTTTCTTTAGGTAATTGAATGGACCGGTTCTGACCAAGTTATTCATGGTCATGGTTAAGTCTGTTTAGTCATAAAGTGTTTCGTTTAAGGGATAAAGGAAAAGCCCCAACGAATGACGGTTGATGTTCTGCCTTCATAACAAACTTTACTCTATAACCTACTCTTAAGCTTACTATAGCTGGCCCTTGTTCCGTTTGACCCCATCAGGATGTGCCTACCAAGCTGGTGGCCAAGGCAGTACCCCTACCCATGGCAGTAAGAGGCCACTGGTTCCTGAGCCCTCGGACCGAGTACTGTGTGGCAGTGCAGACGGCCATCCGACAGCCGGATGGAGATTACCAGGTGTCAGAGTGGAGTCAAGTGGTGGAGTTCTGCACTGGAGGTAAGAAGAGGAGGTCAAGTTTAGGCCCGAAATTGTGTTCATAGATAAGAAACTATGAGAAAAGGTGTTCTAGGGGGATGAATGCTCTAGTGGGCAAGAGCTCTTCATTTTTTGCCTTACCATATCAGGCTAGTGTTGAAAAATGAAGCTCTACAGTAGAGTATATCTGCAATAGTTGTGTTAGTAGAGATGCTCCTCTTCCTTAATTTGAAGTCCTGAAGAGTTTGTTTTGAAACCTATAATTAATTGATCTATTGCTATTCAGTAATGTCTGTGAGAAACTGCAGAGGTGAGTTGCTTTTGTGTGACTGTGGTTCTGTTCCATAGACTACGCAATGGACCATCTCCAGCAGCTTCTAGATAAAGCTCAGGGAGTTGCTGGGAGGATGCTTCGGTTCTCAGTGTTCTACCGGAACCAGCATCCTGAATATTTCCAATATGTGAGGTGAGTAGGAGTCCACCACCACAGTGGCTGTACGCTCTTAACAAAGATGGTTATTCAAGGGATCTTTAGTAAAGAAAATGGTTCTATATAGAACCATGAACACTCAAAGCACCCTTGGTTACAGGGTTCTTTACATGATGAAAGCGTTCTTCAGATTGATGCAGAATGTGCTATAGATGCTTCTATATAGAACCTTTTTGAAAAGGGCTCCATATAGCACCAAAAAGGATTCTTCTATTGTTACTATGTCAAGCTTTACACAATAGAAGAATCCTTCTTGGTGCTATATGGACCCCTTTTCAAAAAGGTTCTACATAGAACCATCTACAGCACATTCTGCATCACTGTGAAGAACACTTTAACCATGTAAAGAACCCCTTAATCATGCAAAGGGTTCTTTGAATGTTTATGGTTCTATATAGAACCATTTTCTTTACTAAAGAACCCTTGAAGAGCCATCATTTTTAAGTGTTTAGTTTTCTTCATCACACTCATCATCTTCAGATTCTAATTTCTTTTGATTTTTTAAGTGATGCTTTGGCCAAAAAACGAATTTACACAATTTCCCCATTTAGTAATTACCTAAGTAACAAGTGATGGAAGCTTAGCAGTGGAAGGTTAGCAGCTGAATTTGTAAATGCAGCGTCTGCTAAATGCCATAAATGTAAATTTAAATGTAAATCATCTGCCTCAAGCCATGTTATGTCATCTAGAAAAACTGACAAGATCATGTTGCATAGCTAAAAGCAATGGCAATCATTTTGAGGCCTAAATTCTGTGGTTATTTTTGTCTATTTTATAGATGACAGTATGCCAGATTACACTGGTGACTTTTTCTGGTGGCCATTCATTACTTGTTAGCTACATTAGCCTCACAGCTCCAGTGCAAAACTACAGAAGACTTTAGATGCCAAACATGGTTTAATGGATTCAATACATTTGGGATAAGGCCAGAATTGTAATTTTAATGTAATTATTGATGTATTTTGATTAATTTTTTGATTAATGTAATTTTTTTAATGTAAATTTGGCAAAACCTCTGCTTCAAAGGGAAACTATGGCCAAAATGAAAAATGTAATCATCGCTACATCTGTTGTAAACTTGCCTACTCAACTCCTACAGCGTTGCCACTGTAGTCACAAGGGATTTTCTAGTTTAAAGATTCAGAAAACCCCCTTCTGATAATGTATGTTGAAGGTGCAAGGATCGTTTGAAAAACTACACCTGCTTCACATGGATTTTTGAGGGCCGGCTGTTTGGATACTTTCCCGACTAGCTGACGGATGCAGAACGAAGCCAGATAGCTAACATTACTGCTAGGAAGCAGAATATCATATTTATGTTTATTAGCTTTTACATCAGTGGGGGATTCCCAGTGGTTGTATGCCATATATGCGTAATGCATGCTGGGTACTGTAGTGAGAGAACAGCGATCAATGGAAACACGTCTTGGTTGCAGTGCTGAGCTAAATATTACATAAGATGACAAACTGCGTATTTAATGCTAATTGTAGGTGTAAAGGCCACTTTAGGATCTCTTCCTCTCTTTTTCTCTCTCCACAGGACACAATGTGGAGGTGCGATGCTCCCGTCTCTAAAAGACAACAGTGGCAGCCACGGCTCCCCCATTAACGGCAAGCTGTGCGGAGTCTTCCTCAGCTGCAATACTGAATTTGACACAGGTCTTCCTCCCAAAGATTCCCCCTACGGACCCCTGCGCTTCCACATCTCCGCCGGCCACCTCTTGAACCCCAACGCCCACCTCTACTTTGCCGACTTCTACTGCATGTACACCGCTTATCATTACGTAGTGCTGGTGGTGGCCCCTGTTGGATCAGAGGGGGATCGCTTCTGCAGCGGCCGGCTGCCATTGCTGGACCTCACGGCCAATCCTTTCCTGATTTACGTCCCGGGGCCAGAGCCAACGTTCTGTCACGCAAGCGATGTTATACTGGAGGTTTTATACACGGAGCCATTGGCCCTGGACCAGGGCACGCTGGTGCAGATCAGCGGCCATCACCAGCTCATGAGTCTATCCACAGCCAATGCCAAGAAAGACCCCAGCTGCAAAGTGTGCAACATCAGCGTGGGGCGCTGAGCTGAGGATGCTGGACTCAGTATGCTTTGGGAAGAACTGAGATGCATCTGGAACCTTGTCAGACTACAGAAGTGTCAGCCTCTATACTCATGACAATTCACATTCACAGTCTTGGACGAGAAAGTCAACACCTTGAACAGTGTTATATGATGCAAAGATGAAAAAAAGTGACAAGCAAGTCTCTCAGGTGGAAGACAAAACTAGAGCACTGAGGCATTCTCTACACAAACTAAGAAATGTGAGTTAAATTAGGTCTACGTTGTTTTGGATCTCTAGCATGGATAAGAATATAAAACTAAGCCATAAGATGTACATACTGCCAAATATATGTAATATGTAATACAATGTGTAATATGTGTGGAATATGGAAAGCTTATCCTCTCCCTGCCAAGTGCTTTTAGTCATTGCTGAAATGTGTATTCTTCTCCTTCACTGTTTGGGAACCACTGCCGCATAGTTAAATTATTAAATTATGGAATTTACATTCATTTATTTTTGTAATGAACGCAGTATGTTCAGTTTCAAGGCCCTTCAAAGTTGCTTTCTGAATCAGTTACAATCCATATTGGCACAGCCACTTGTGTCTTTGATGACATCCTGCAATATATATCGTTTCTGTCTAAACATTTTTTTTTATTTCCAAAACAGAAATGAAACTTTTCAGGAGAAGGAAAAAATGGGTGTTTTATTTTGGACCAATTCTGTTGGCCATGAAATTTTCATACAGTGTAAATGGCAGCTGGTGTTATGAAATGATGTAAAAAGTAATAATAAAATTGCCAAAAAAATGAGAGATTATGATTCTTTAAGTAAGTAAATACTCTTTCAGTGATGTAGTGTCTGAGTATGCATGGTATGCACTTGCATTTGCGCCCTGTAATTTGGGGTCTGTGAATCACATCTGCTTCTTGTTTTATCAATGGACAACTCACCTTCGGCAGAGACACCTATGTTTGCCCAAAGGTGAGTCACTTTTAGTTTTGCGCAATTTTTATATAAGGCATAGACAATTTCTGATGTATTTCTCTCTGTTTCTAGTGTGGCTTTGTTAACGGTCCTGTGTTCTCTTGTGTTTTGCAGTCATGTTTTTGGCATAATAATGGGATGAATAGAAAACATTGTATAAAAATTATATCTTTTTCATCTTTCATTCAAAAATTATTTTTAAATCTTATCAGGAAATAATTATTTTTCTCAAATCTGTGTGTGCCACAATTGTTGGTACTCTGTGCAGATCCCCTTTGCTTGATAACAGTCTTCTCCTATAATGCTTAATGAGACTGGAGAACTCATGACAAGTGACAAGACCATTCCTACATACAGAACCTCTGCAGATCCTTCCTTCAGATTCCAAGGTCCACACTATGGACTCTCCTCTTCAGCTCAACCCAAAGTATTTTTATGGGTTTAGGTCAGGGAACCAGGGTGGTGTCACATCTGTTGCTGAATCTCCTCCTCACCAACAGAGGTCTCACTCTCCTGAATATTGAGTTTTGGGCTACACCTGTTCCTAATCAGTGGCCATTTAGTATTTGAGGTCCATTCAGAGATGGGCTCAGTGTGAGGTCTTGTTCTGGTTTTCCTGACAATTCTGAGTGTTGTATTTTTTTGTGCTTTCCTTCTGGTTATGATCTATAGCTTTGGTATTTGGGTTTTGAGAATTGGATTGTGTTTCTGGACTGTTTTTCTGATTGTTGATGCCATCTTGAAGGATTTGAGCCAGGTTGCTTGTGTTTTGAATGCCTCAATAAACCTGCACCTGATCCCAACCACTTCCTGGGAGGTTCATTGTCACAGGTGGCCATGGCGAAACCTTAATTCTGTGGTCAGTAAACCATTTTTGTGTTGATTTTGAGGTGTGTTTGGGATCATTGTCCTGCTCAAAGATCCAAACTATGGCCCAGTTTAGGTTTCCTGGCTGAGGCAGTCAGGTTTTGATTTTATTTCCTACCCCAAACAACTTGTGATTATGTAGGTGGTGTTTGGTTGTAGTTTGGGAGACGTTCTGACCCCAAGACCTAACTAATGCCTGCAATTCCTCATCTGTGATCCTTCAAGATTCTTTGTTCACTCCAACTATCAGTACAGACATACGTCCTCTTCCCGGGCAGATTCTCAACATCTCCAATTGTTTTAAGCATTTAATTATTGCCCTGATAGTGGAAATGGGCATTTTCAACTGTTGAGCTATTTTCTTGTAGCCTTTTCCTGATTTGTGCAGCTCAACAACCTTTTGTTGTACATCACTGCTGTTTCCCTGGTATTTCTCATAGTGATGGATGACTGAGGGAATCTGGCCTGTGTTTCAACTCATATATATTCCCCAGTAAAACAGGAAGTCATGGCTGACCATTTAAGTGTTCCAAATCACTCAGGTGATTTAAACTTTAAAACATAAAAAATGAATGGCAATCATTATGGTTGTAGATCCTGACAGCAGCAGAAAGGAAGGACCTGCGGTATCTCTCCTTTACGCACCACAGGCTGTCTGCAGTGGATGGGTTCTGCAGCAGATGGGATATGTTCTCCATTAAGGGTGACAGCTTGGCCATCGTCCTCATCTCCCTCACTGCCTCAGCTGACTCCAGTGTGCATCCCAGGACAAAACCTGCCCTCCTGATGAGTTTGTCCTGCCTCCTTTTGTTTGCTGTTGTGATGTTGTTTCCCCAGCAGACCAGTTCATAAAAACGGCTGATGACACCACAGAGTCATAGAGTGCCAACCAGAATTCTAAAAGACCTGAGGCTCCTCAGCAGGTAAAGTCTGCCCTGACCTTTCTTGTCCAGCACATTTGTGTTGTCAGTCCAGTTTGTTTGTCCCTGGATGTTCACAGGGGTTGTTGGAGGGAGTCTAGTCCTGCGGAAGTCCACTACCAGCTCTTTGGTTTTACTCATGTTGATCTGGAGGCAGTTTCTCTGACAGCAGTCCACAAAGTCCTGAGTAAGTTTACTGTACTTGCTATGACCTCCATCTAAATGTAGCCGACAATAGCAGAGGCATCAGAGAACTTCTGCAGGTGGCGGTTTGTTGTGCTGTGGGTGAGGTTGGCAGTGTAGAGGGTGAAATATATCATACTGACATTACGTCTAGAGGATTCTGTGCTAGTCATCCTGGTCTAAGCTGTTTTTTTCCAGCAGGGGAGGACAAGAACTTTCAGTCACCCATCTCTGAACACTGTCATTTCATGGACTTTTCATTTTTTTTGCCATATAATAATGAAATTCAGAATATAATGTTTAATAATACAGTGTTTAATGCAAAAATCCTTGTTTTGTAAGTAATTGTGCACATCATTTCCATTGCTACGCTAATGTTAATTTCTGCTAGCATCTTAATTCAATTTCCTCAGTCTGAACACAGACATTCGAAAGCATGTAAGACATTCAAGATATGTATTTTACTTTTTATTGAGTAGTTTAGCACTAAAGGACTCAGTAAATACTTCAGTTCAACACCTAACACTAACGGTTTAGCTCGTTAGTTATCTTTTAGCCTGTTTGCTATCTTGTAGCCTAGTTGTTTAGAATATAAGTTGTTAGCCCCTCAGTTTAAACAAAACCAGGTTTGCTTCATTAATCAGGCTACTCGGTGCTCAATATAAGAAGAATAACAGTCCTTTCACAATACAATGTTTTAGTGACTTGGCTCATTAATACAGAATTCAGCTGCTGTGCGTATATGAAGAATTTTACAAATGCGGCTCAGCCAATCAGATTTTTGGATTGGCTCTCTGTTTTCTTGCTACTTTAAATGCTATCGGGCCACCATGCCAGTTTTCCACCAGTATATATACTACTTTATAGGCTAATCAGTGACTATTAATGCAAGTCCTTCAATTCAGGCCATGAATGTCAAAACTTTAAAAACAATTACCCTCACAGTGATGCTAACTTCTAGTAGTTTGTTAGCACTAAGCTAATGGTGATTTGCATTACTTTGAGTTCTACATTTGAAGCTCCACATATTACTTAAGTTAAGGCTTCTCCTAAGCTCTTGAAGCCATAGCCAATAGGAGAGCTTGCTTAGCTATATCTACCTAGATACCCCAGAGTAAAATAATTCCTGATTGGCCAATTTCCTGTGGAACGTTTCAAGAATTTAACCCCTTTGTTTCCACCCAAAACTTAACAATAAAACAAGTCTAGGCCCTGCGGCTAATACTGGAAACTGAAACCTCCACTGATATGTACCCCATTCATACACATTTATATGTCTTCTACATTTTCTGCCATTATATTATAATGACATTACCTCTATGAGGATTCTGCGCTATTACATTAGGTGTTGTTGGGCTTATCTTGTAATGGTTGGTGAAAATTCATATAGGATGTAGTGAAATACTCATTTGACCTCACAGCTTCCTTTGTGGTACACACACCCTTCCACTGTGTAACTGAGGCGTTTCTACAGCTACGTGTCACTGAATATTCTCGACATTGAGGATGCTCTAACGTCATATCAGTGTTTCATCACGTCCTGTGTGAGTGCTCAGACCGCCAACGAGAATAGGCTACAGGATGTAAATCAGCACCGCTGTAGTGATTACGCAACAGATCACTGACTAGTTCTTGGCAGTTTGTGGGGGAGGTGAAAGAAGAATGTAGGTTAGTCTTCTGGCCTCAGGGTTTCACATCAAAACATGTCATAGAACAACTGAATCTTTGTGAGTCACTGTTTACATTCTCTAATTAAGATGCACTTTAAACTTTCATTTTGACTATAAAATCAAGGCTGAATCACTTGGGATTCTCTTTCTCTCAGTTCAAGATACCTTTATTGGAATGACTGTATCAAGTACAACATTTCCAAAGCATAATTGCAACAGCAACTATGAGAACATTAACAACGATAGTATTATTAATAATAATAATAATAATAATAGTTTGCAAGTTGCAAGTCAACAAGATATATTTCATTTCAAATGTATTTTAAATAAATAAATATCATTTGTTGGCATTGATAGCAGGACTTGGCATTTAGCTGAATTCCCTGCAGCCGATTTCTTTGTTGGCCATGTACCAGAGATGTAGAACAGAGATCAAAGGCATTCAAGTCTGGACCTTGAATCAAAATACAAATCTGGTCTTGATTATTTAAGATAACCAGTATAACACTTTGTCATCATGCCTGACAGCAGTAGTTGGGATGAGTTGGAGTTCTGAAGCTCCAGTAAACACCTCTGGGTTGAGGTGAAATGATGAATCTCCACTGAACATCTTTGGGATGAGTTGGAGTGATGAAGCACCTCTGACCATGTTTGGGATCAGTCAGAATGATGAATCTCCATTGAACATCCTTGGGATGAGTTGGAATGATGAAGCACCTCTGACCATCTTTGGGATCAGTCAGATTAATGAATCTCCACTGAACATCTATGGGTTGAGTTGGATTGATGAATCTCCACTGAACATCTTTGGGATAAGTTGGAGTGATGAAGCTCCACTGAACATCTTAGGGATTAGTTAGAGTGACAAAACTCCACAGTATTCGGGAGCCATTTGCCAGCCAGAAGCTATGTTAGACCAGAAAGTGTCTGGACAGTTTTAGACAAGCTGTGTAACCCCCTACTCTATGCTCATTATGATGTGAGAAAAATATCGTCTAAAGTCAGAAGCCAAGGTCAGGAGCTGAACTGGAACCAACCTCTATATTGCACATCAAAGTATAAAGAACAACCCACAAGAATTATCTGAATGAAACATAAATAACATTTACATTTACAGTATTGTCCTGTTGTCACATTGATCTCTCCATACAGATCACTTAGTAGTAGTGTAAAATTAGATCGATTTGTGTTATCCATATGCTATGCACCATGTTTTTTACAATGTGTTTTCCACAAATCTGGATCTCAGAAAGTCCTTATACCTTTTCTATGTACAATTTGAATTGTCCTCTAGCCCTTCATCAGTGCTGAGTTTCTGACCACATGACCACTGCTGGCTGGATAGTTTTGGCTGGTGGACTATTGTCTACCCACAAGTGACACTGACGTATGAAAAGCAATAATGCAATGACTGATATCTTTGTACCAGTGCAACACATATTACCATGTAAGCATCACAGATATGTTGACAATGGTCCACCATCAAATTAATGTGTGGTTAGCAGTGGTCCTATCGTGGTCCCTTTCCACTGAATGACAGGGTAGAAGAGTAACAAACTATGCAGCAACAAAAGGGCTACAGTCTGTAATTGTGCACTTACAGTGGACATATACAGTAGGTGTTTCTGATAAAATGGCCAGTGAATATATATATACATATAAAACATTCATAAATATATATATAACATTTAAACATTTTTAACTGTGTCATTTTTTGAATATCGATACTGGTTTGATGTGAAACAGTTCATTGTAGAGAAACTTACTGACTCCAGTTTTCTTCGCAGTGATGGCCGCAATATCTACAGCTCAAATATAGCCATTTTATTTGCTGTCCAAAGACAACAATGAATCTACATGTATCGCCTGTGTTTTTATATGTAATGTTGATAATAATGGCATATCTGTGGGCATATTTCTTTGGGTAATATTTTGTATTTGTCTGCATGTATCTCTCCACCAAAAATATATTTTAGGCCCAACCCATTTCTCTGAATAGCTTTCTGTGACTGAGCTTTTAGAGACATAAAAAATTTCAGACGTCTGGTTCCTATCACCACCACTGTGAACGATTCTGACTCTGAACAAGTTTCTCTAGAACGGAGTATTTCACACCAAACCACTTTAAATGACTGTTTATATATTAACCATTTCATTATGCAGATACTTTGAAAAATCCAGGAATTCCTCTTTAAATTCATCGTAGCCTCAAGAAATGAGATTTTGTTCTGTAACACTGAGCGCATTTACATGCATTCAATAATCCAGTCATAATCGGATTTCTGCAGTTATCTGATTATTCAAACAGTCATGTAAACAGCCTACTCCGATTTCTTAGATCGGAGTAAGGTCTAAAAATCTGAGTAAAAAACTCTTACTCTGATTTCTTTCGTATTTCTCAGCCTGTGCATGTGTGAAACAGACCGCAGTAGCAGAAATAAGCAAGCAGCGTTGCTGCAAGACGCAGCAAAACACTTTTGGAGCGACACTGAAACCAAAAACATGCTTGACGAAATGAAGGATTTAAATATTCTTCTCCTACTAGATGATGTATGTTCATATTTTCAGGTAAGTAAAAAAAAGTTTTACTTTATGTTTACATCACGTCTTCTTCTGTGAGTTTATTGACTGGTTGCAAAGCAGAAATCCGATTACTGTCTGACTCATGTAGACCCGGAGTTTCCCCATTATCTGATTACTCAAGTGCATGTAAAAGCGTTGATCGGATTACTGACAAAATCTGATTTTCTTCAGTTTTGGATTATGAAGTGTATGTAAATGCACTCAATGTCAGTCACAAACATGGAGGCTGTAGTTGTTGCCGTCATTGTTGTCCCAGAAGGCTTGGCTGTGTCCCTGCGGTAGATATTCCACGCAGAATTCGATGCGCTGTTGCGCCTCCAAGGCCACTGGCACCGCAATGTGAAACGAGAAGGAGTCTGTGTCAGGCTCGCCACAGCACCGTTGCAGAAAGGCGCATGGCACGTCCTGCTGGGTGCGCCATGAATCAAAGGTGATGCGGATGTGCACAGCTTTCTCGTAGCTGAGGTTCCACACACGCACTGTGCCCACGAGGGCTCGCTCCGTGACGCAGCAGCTCTCCAGCAGCACCGGGCTGTGGCGCATGCGCTGTTGGAAAGCCTGGATGTCCACACACGGCTGAGCAAAGCCCACACGTAGCCTGGGGCCCTGAACGCGCTCTCCCACCCAGTGCAGGCTCTTCAGTCTCAGGGACACTGGCGCCTCCTCGTGAGGCTTCTCCTCCTTCTTGGAGAACACGCGCACGGAGGTGAGTGAGAGGCCCTTGGAGTCAGCGAATACAACCCGTTTCTTCGCACAAGCGCGGTGCCGGACTTTTGGAGAAGGGGGTCTGAGCAGGTGACCGTGTGCTGGAAGGCCAAAGCCCATGTCCATTGATATGGCCAACACGCTGCAGAGGAAGGAGAGGGAAAGCATTCACAATTACGCACATATACACTTGTGTATACACGCATATGTATGCGCATTTTAGAGGAGCAGGTGAGACTGCATCCATGTTCCTCAATGATTTTATAAGCTGTGTCTTAAAGCTGAGGATGCAGTGGATGTAGCAGAGGTCTTCCTAGCACTGATGTATAAAGGCTGCTCTTCAGCTATACTGACATGTCACAGCTTACTGACATAAGCATGTTTAAATCTTACGTTTATAACATGAAATTAAAATGTGCACTTCACTGGATTCCACTGCAAACTCTGGCACTGCAGCATCTCTTCACTCACGGCTGATTCTTCTCTATGATTTGGAACTGAGCGTGAAGGATTATGGGAGACTAAAGGTCTCAAAGGATACTCTGGCTTTTAATTTCTTACAAATAAGGGATGCATTTCTTGGCTACATTTGAAGGGTCCTACAAAACCAGATGACCTTCAATGACATAACAGCCAAAAAATGCAGCCCTCCTTGGCTGCATCCTTAGCATTGAGACGTGGCTATAAAGAGCAGTTAGTTTTGTAGTAAATGTGTCCCAGAGTCTTAAAATCAGTGTGTAACTTGGAGAACGGTCACCACCGGAACATACTGTCTGCAGTTAAGTAAACCTCTTGTGTTTTAATGACTGTTGAAAAAGTACAGCCGTATTTGAAGTGTATTTCACATGCCCATGTATTTTCAGGTGGACTGAGACATGAATGTGAATGAAATAACAGCTTGTCCAACACTTACTTTGCACAGAACATGTTGAGCTGTAAGACAGGAGTTGCTGGAAGAAGCGCTGACCTAAACGGTGCTGAAAATGAAAAAAAAAAATCAGTTATGCAATTAAAAAGATAAACAGGACAAAAAGCTTAAGTAGTCTGACAGTTACAGGCCTGTATTAATTAGTATTCGTGTAAAGCATATATGGTTTTTCATATGATTTCATTTTGTAAGGCAATGATTTGATATTTAGTGGTACTTAACCCTTGTGTGGTGTTGATGTTTTTGTTACTCAGTGGTCTGGTGGACCCTCTGCATTATTGTTTTTTTAAATCAATAGGGTTCTCCTTTAGCAGCTGTAGCCAATCAGCAGACTGTCCATATACACATATACAAATACATACACACTCAGACACAGACACACACACACTAACAGCAGGTCATGTAGGAGGATAACAGAGTGAAGGACACAGCACCTCCACACTTTTACTCCCCACAGGTTCAGCCCAACACCAATATGTGTAATATAAATGTGTAGGGGGTGAACAGAGTGAAGACACTGAACATGTGTTATTTATATGTTCAGAAAGTGAGCAAAGGCCAAGGAATCTGAGGTTGAAATAATAATAAATCATCATTTTTTTCTTTTGGTCAACACTGAAAATGGGTCCCACAGACCCCAACACCACACAAGGGTTAACGTGCAATGTGAAGCAATACGATTCCTCCCAGTAGTTCAACAGCTCTACTTTTCTGTCTTAATAAACTCCACTGTCAGGTTGATGGTTTGCTCTGCTTGAAGCGAAAAGATCACTGTTCATCTTTCACCTTTGAAAAATGTTTTTTTAGCGCAGAGTTTAAAAAAAAAACTGTAATCGGTTTTCATGACAAAGCAATCCATCAATCAGACTCAGTGTATTGTTACACCTCTGTTCCTATGTATTCTTCTAGCTAACACATTAATAACTTAAAACAATAACACACTTAAATATTTTCTGTTTACCTGCAAATTTTAGCATATTGGAAAAATTATAAAAATGTAGCATATTTTTGTTATATATGACATAAACACAGTTTATGCGATATATAAATAAACAGTAATTGTGAATAGATTGGAAAAAATTGAATATTAAAAAATACTTCATTATATATATATGTATATAATTTTTATTTTTGATATAATTTAATACATTAAGTTTACTATGTGGTTCAATGTAATTGTGAGATGTGTTCGCTGCTAATTGAATGTAAAAAAATGCTATATTCATTTATTTATTTTTGAAATAACATATATATTTTTGATATCGCTGCTGATTGAAGGCAAAAAATTGCTATATTTATTTATTTATTTTTGAAATAAATTACCCAGAAATATATATATATATTTCTGTGTAATTTCAAAAATAAAAATTATATGCATATCATTTTATATAATTTATATATATATATATACAATTATATATATAATTTTTATTTTTGAAATAATTTCATACATCATCAACTTCACTATTTGTATTTCAATGCAAATTATATCTAAATATTATATCTATATATCTATATAAAGGCTTATGCTTAGATGAAAATTAAATTAGATTTAAAAATCTTGCACAAAAACAATAGAAGTATGTAAAAAAATCTTGTCAATGCGAGGTTTTATTCCAGGATCTCCAAAGCTGTCCCAGATATTATCACCAAAACCAGCAGAGAAGAGGAACTTACTTTCAAACGGTGAACTTTCACTGCTCAGAAGTCTTCAGCGTGATTTAAGCCGCAGGTCTCACGTACGCATGTCGCAGGTATAAGTGACTAGATCAAGTGTGTTGGCTCTCAACCTGTCAGACCCCAGTGATGATCCCTCCCCTACTTCTTCCTGTCCTCGCACTCCTCACACTCGCTGGCAACCTACCATATCAGGAAGTTTCCGCCCACTTCTCCTTATTTACTGAGAATGAGTAAGTGACGGTAAGTTCAGCGCCTTTTAAGAGTCACGTAGTACATGAGGCAACATCCAAAAAGCTGTTCTAACATGTTCATAAAAGAGTTCTAGAACTAGTGCAGGTCCCTGTGTAGAACCATAACATCATATTCTAATAGGTTTACATCAGGAAAACTGCAACAAAGCCTGTCAAATACAGAAATGACATTGAATTATCATTTCATCAGTCGAGTAACATGAACATTAATTCATTTAGCATTAAGAAGAGCAGCCAATTTGTCTGATCTCTAAAAGAAGTCTTGATTCATTCCAAACTTTCCCAGCAGTGATGACCCCAACACACAGGCCAAGTGGGTTATGCTCTAACCTGTCTTCAGACTCCTTTTAAGTCTTTTAAGTAGCCATAAAATGCCATTTGCACCTGTTTTGGAGATCCATGTGGTGAGATTTTATCAATATGTTTAGAAATTTCATTGACAAAGTGGGTTTTCTTCATTGTAGATGAGCTACCAAGCCAGCATTTATAAAGTGTTGGAATTATTTTTACAGTATCAAAAAAGCTGCAGTTGCCTGTTTTATTTCGGCACAGCCATCCTTGTGTGAATTGTTTCCAGAGCAGGGGCTCTTCCCCTTCCCCTTTTACCCCTAAAGTCCAGTCATCATTCTGTAGTCAGTGTCACGCCAGTATTATTAACTCTGAGGGTAGGCTGGTTTCCTCTATGACAGAAATTAATAGCTGCCTCCAAATGTTGCCAGAACCTTGAATTATGAGAACATATAAAAAAAACCATAACATATAAAAGGTGCATAACTGTTGCCTTTTTATATATTTAAATACATGAATGAACAGTTATTGTGCATTAAATTGTGCAAATGTGTGTTCACTGTGGACTGGAAAAAAATTTATTAGATTGAATTAAAATTTCATTGTTGAATTAAATAAATTGTGCATATATATACATCATCTAAACCGCTTATCCTTCTGGGTCACGGTGGGGTGCTGGAGCCTATCCCAGCTGTCATTGGGCAGAAGGCAGGATACACCCTGGACAGGTTGCCAGTCCATCGCAGGGCAGACAGACAGAGTCACACACTCACACCTAGGGGCAATTCAGCATGTCCAATCAGTCTGACTGCATGTTTTTGGACTGTGGGAGGAAACCCACGCAGACACGGGGAGAACAGGCAAACTCCACACAGAAATGACCCCGGTCGCCTGGCCGGGAATCGAACCCAGGCCATTCTTGCTGTGAGTCAACAGCGCTACCCACTGCACCACCGTGCCGCCTATATATATATATATATAGAGTTATTTTTGAAAATTTCGTACATCAACCTATCAACTTTATTTGTATTTTAATGCAAATTATATCCAAATATCATACCTATATGTCTAATATTTAAAGACATATGCTTGGATGCAAATTATATTTTTGCAACCTCAACAAAATACCCCACACAACCCAGACGGCTTTGTCAAATGTTGGTCGTTTAGAGGCTTTGGCAGTAGTAGCTACAGTCAGAGTGGTTGGTGTTGATATGCTGAAGTTTATTAGTACGCTTACTTTCATGCAGCACCATTTCAGTGTGCAGCAGCATTAGCTTGTTTGTAGCATGTATGTAGCATTATCCATATTTCAACCGGTGATCAACTTCATACATCAGTGGATTCAACGACAAAGCAGTGATTTTTGAAAGACGAGCTCCTAAAATGAGCATCATAGCTAATACAGAATCTCGCACGACTTCAGAGGCCTATTGTTAGCGAGCAGCTCAACACCAAGTCTGAACAGGCTAATGTTACCATTTGTTCGTCACATTATCTGCACTTATTTGTGGCATTCCAGTGTAACGGTTATGAGTAGTTTGCAAAATACCCCTTGGTATTCGGGGGGGGTCCCATGTTGGCTGGCTGCTCCAGCGCTGACTGGCTGCTAACTCACTTGCCGTCACGGATGCTAGCCTCAACCGCCACAAAATGCTTTTTTTAACAAACATTCTTCTGGAAATGCTCTTTTATAGTTTGGTAATGTGCTCTTTCATACATTACCTGAGATCTTACACATCTCATTTGTCTTCGGTTTGAAAAATAAGTAACAATTTCCACCAGTATCTCGGAAAATTGGGCAAGTTTTCAGATTTACGAATATGCTACAGCATATTGCGCATTTTTCAGAGGTATTCCGGCCACAGTTACAGTTGCTAGGCTATGAAGGACCAACTGTCTGTGTGAGCCAGGTTGCTACAGCGCCATCCTTAGGCAGACCCTCACTATATCTCTAGTTAGATAAGAATAATAAAGACAGAAGCTCACCGATTGTGGGTGAAGCAGCTAAACAATGGCCTTTCCCTGAAATTGTATTTGAGCATCTATTGTTCCCTAACAGATGTTTCTTTTCAGAATGAAATAAAATAAAATTTTGAGACAGGGGGCCCAAGAGGTTAATTCAGGAGGTCTTGGACCCCCCAGGACCCCCTGCATTTCGCACCCTGGTAATAACAAAACTCCTGAAGAAGAATTGCAAGATGAATACTGGACAAACCGGTGCACTGCCCGCTACTAATTGACTATATTTGGGGTGAGGACATTTGTTTTATTAAAATATGGCTTCAAGGCAGCCTGCCTCAATTAGTCACTACAGAAGTGCTACTAAGATTAGCGCAGTGGTGGGACCTTCGCTGCTAGGCCGAATTTCCAGGCTTCGGGAAAAATCAGATTCCACACATGCTAAAGCTTTGCACTCCTGTGAACACTGACAATAGGAATCAATGCTAATGAACGCCTGGAACTATTTATGCCCTGCTTTTTTCACCGAATGAACAAATCGCATGCATAAAAGCGCCGCAGTGTTTCATATAACAGAGTAATTAGCATAAGTGTGTCTTAAAATAGGAGAAGAGAGAACATGTGGACTTCTCAAGGCCGTTTCAAAAGAAGTGTGCATGTGTGAGCATGAATATTTTTTGTCCTGATTATGCTTCAGTCATTTCATGCGAATGTGTTTTGGTTCAGATCCAGATCAGATCTAAGCAGATCTAACACCACAGAAAGTCGCATAGCAGTCAACACTGGCATTGGCCATCTAATACATGATCTCGGCGGGCCTTTGAAATATATTTATAATCTTTTGAAGTGCATGGAGCTTAGATTTCAGGTTACATCAAAAGATGCTTCATCAGATCAACCCAAAAAAAGGCTTCACTTGATAATTTCACTGGTTTCATTCAACTCAAATTATTACAAAACATAATGTCTGTTAGACGGACATCAATTCAAACTTCAAAAGCCCTTCAAATCAGGTCCACTCCTGCTCCACCGCTCACAGTGTGGATTTTTAGTATGCTGCCCTTCAAAAATCTGGGGACATCTAGCTTTTCAAAATTTTTAATACAAATAAGCATGTTGTCTTTGTCGGTTTGCAGCAACTGAACATATTAAAGATGCAGGTTTATTTTGCAAATGTTTATGACAAAAACTAAAAGACATGTTTGATTAAATACCACTTAAATACTTCTAGCATTATATGGCTTTTTAGTGACGTCAGCATTCACCAGCGCTTAAGCCTTTAGGTGTTTAAAGCACTTTTGGGCCAAAAGAATTTCATAAGTACATAAAATGTAACCTGTGCAAAAGTTATAGCACATTTTATGCTTATATTTTATGTGCTTCATGCAAACGTATTGACCCCAGTCAATTTACATGTTTTGTTGATTTTTCAAGTGAAAATAAGTTAACACCAAATACAGGGAACACACTTAAATATGACATTTTCCCTCAAATTCTGCTGCATAATTTCTATTTCTTTGTGAAGTTTGACATATTGGAAAATAAAAAAAACATAAAATACAAAATGCACCTTAACTTTTGCACAGGCAGCATTTTGTGTTTAATTTTACCCCAGTATTTTATATTAAGCAAATAAAAAAAAATAATACATTTGGCAAATAAATATATGTGATGTCTTGGGGCATCGAGGAGAAATCTGGGACCAAACTTTGCTCTTCTAACTGGCTCAGCGTATCGGCTACTTTTTTTTTCGAAAAATAAAAAAGTTTTCATATCTTAGATATTTACAACAATATTATGATCTATTTAAAGCCAAGGCATTAATGGAGAAAGTACAAAGCTAAATATATTCAAAATCATCATTTATAGGGTACAAACCGTAACGCCTAAATTTACACTTATAAAAAAATAATACTTTTTTCGTAATTTTGTTCAGTCCTGTTTTTTTTAAAAAGATCCTTTTGATTTCCTTTAGGGTGAAATTGAAAGCTTTAGATTTGTCATGAGTTTAATTTCTAAACAAAACTTTAATTAAAAAATACTGCACATTTTCATGTCACTACCGAAACACAGAGTTTTAGTCCATAGGCGGAGACTTATTTTAGCCACGCCCCTGTATTTTAGAACAGGAAGTGAGACTGCATCCCTGTCCCTCATGGCCACATGATGAGCAGTTAGATCCCACTGTTTTGAAGTAAATGTGTCCCAAAGGCTGAAAATCAGTGTAACATTAAGAACTGTCACTACTGAAACACACATTTTTTGCAGTTAAGTAAACTTTTTTGTGTTTTAATAAAAATATTATGATTTTATGAGTGTAGAACTGTTCGAAGCTGTGTTTGCCAGTCATATAATAGCTAGCGTTGCTGAGTTATGCTTAAAATGAGCTAAAAAATGTCACCACCGAAACACTCCCTATTGAAAATTTTGGTAAAGTTATGATTGCTTTAGTAGTGACAAAATGGAAGGTATAATTAAGGTATAACGTCAGTCAGGGCAGAAAGTCTAAAGTCTAAGTCACCCTAAAAATTCAAAATGTGTTTTTGAACTCTGACTTTGAACCAGTTCAGTAGAGAGATGTGTATATACTGCATTGACTGGATTTGATGGTCATGCCAAGTGTGTGTGTGTGTGTGTGTTTTTAACTGTGGTTTATAGCTTCAGTCATTCCATACATATGACTGTTCAGACTGAGGAAGGAACACAGCGATTGTGGGCCCTTATTAGCAGACATTGTGGCATGCAGTTGAGCACGTAGCAGTCAGGCCAAACACAACTTGGCAAGGCAGAGGAACTGTGTTCAGACTAGACCCAACGTTGAGCGCAAGAGTGTTACATAAAGATGAATAGGCACTCTTGTTGGTGCTGATGAAAATGGACTTATTTCAAGGAAATTGAGAATCCACAACACAACTTCCTTTCTCTTCAGTGCATCCAACTGTTGCAAGCCAGTTTAAAAGTAAAAGTAGAGATTTTTAATGCAGATCTTTTGCCTTGTCTTCTCTAATGAATACTGTTTGTCATCAGTATGTTGTGGTAGCCTCAGTTGGGACCCTCAGGATGAATGACCTTTACAGTAGGGGTGTAGGGGGGGGTTGTCATTGATTCAGTTTAGTTATGATGCTCTAGGAAATGATTCAGCACATCATGAAATCTCTGTATTTCCAAAACAGGAACCAACTGAACTTTCTGTTTCTAGTTCATTTTTCATCTGCTTGAGACATTTAGAACCATTATATTAACCACAATTCATCACTTAATATTAGTCTTAAGCATCTAATAGGGCTAGTTAGATACGCTGCTTGCTAGTTAAAGTTAGCTTAACTTATTAGCTGATATGAAATGATACTTTACTTTTCTGAATTTCCACACTTGCACAAATGTCTACATTAACACAGCATAATGTGGGGAAGTCAAGCAAAGCATATATTTCCTCTGTCAGGTGTGAAAATATGAGTGAAAACAGTTTTTCTGTGGGTGCTAGCATCGATGCCAATAGCGTTAGCATTAGCTTCCCAACCATTTGTCAGCTTAACAAACTTTTTACAAAGTATAAATCCTACAAATAGCTTTTGACACATGAACATATCATTCAAGCTTCCCGCTTTAGGAGTAATCACTCCTGATGACTTTAGCTGGATTAATAAAGAATTTGCTAAACTGTTAAACATTTCAAAATAGACCCAGCTGAATCATAACTAGGCCTCAATTTGAAGAGGGGAGACTGTCTTGTAAAAAATAACAGACAAGAACCATCCCCCTTGCAAAACAACAACCCCACTATTATCTTTGAAGAAAAATGCGGAGTGCTTGGTACAGCACGTACCCATCGTCAGGGTTGCCAGGTTTGCAGTTTCCCCACCAAATTGGGCTGGTTTGAAAGGCAGTCGCAGAAGAAAATGATTAATCTCAAGTATCTGCTGGATGGCATTTAAGCAAACGTTAGGCCGGAGATGTTTGCTGGACCTGGCAACCCAAGGGTACGCTAAAACACAGCAAACAAAGAATTGGTGCTTGTAATCTTTGGGGATTATCTTATAATTTAGTCAAATAAAAGGTAAAAAATAATACAACCCCATTTCCCAAAAAGTTTCGACACTGTGCAAAATGTAAATAAAAACTTTTTTTATATATATGCCCATTTTGAATTGGATGCATTGAATTGGATGCCAGCAACACATGCCAGGGTTCACCTCTCTATGAAAGACTGCACAAGCAAATAGTGCAACAATTCAATAATAACATTTCTTAATGTAAAATAGCAAAGAACTCATCATTTATGGTACAGAATATCATTAAAAGATAATAAGCTGTAACCCTTCAAACTGATGCGTGACAATGCATTTTCACACCTTCAGCTGGGGCGTTATTCAGCACATTGTCAGAATACAAGCGTTCCCTGTTGCAACACAGCTGCCTGACCACATACACCCATGCATTAGCCAATACCAGCAACCTGACCTAGTTTAGCAGAGGCTAGTGCACAGTTCTCTTTAATGTGCACCCTTTTTACCAATGTTCACCACACACTTCCTGTGTTATGGTTAAAAGACGTGTTAAGAGTAAAGGAAACTGCAATGACATGTCCATTGGAAACCGAGAGAAGCTTAAGCTGAAATTGCTGACCTTTTTCTCAAAAACATTCAGCATCTTTGTTTTGGTACTTACAACTGGTTATATTATCAGTTGACATAGCAGACTTACAGTCACAGCTGTGTCTGAACATTTGGGGCCCTAAGCTTAATAATTCATTTTTACATGACTGTTTTCCAACCTTCTCTTTATCCTTTAGAAGTAAACAGACTGTCTTTCTTACTGTAACTTTAAGAACGTATATATGTATCCTGCCTTCCACCCAATGACGGCTGGGATAGGCTCCAGCACTCCCACCGCGACCCAGAAGGATAAGCGTTTTAGATGATGTATGTATGTATGTATGTATGTATGTATGTCTTATTTATATAACTGACCTCTGTTCTGATTGGCTCTCCTGTATTGAGAACTGTTCAAAAAAGCAGTGTGGGCTGAAACACTCTTTATAACTTTGGTGTAAGTGGGTGGGGTTAAATTGAGTGTGTTTACATGCACTCAATACTCCGATCATAATCTCTCATAATTTCTGCAGTTATTTGATTATTCAAAGGGTCATGTAAACAGCACACTCAGATTTCTTAGATCGGACTAAAGTCTAGAAATCCGATTAAGAAGTCTGATAAAGAGAGCTGGATTTTAGCTCAGTAATCAGATTTCTCAGTGCATGTAAACTCTTACTCTGATTTCTTTCATTTCTCTCAGTCTGCGCATGTGCAAAACAGACTACAGTACTGGAAATAAGCACTTTTGGAGTGACAGTGAAACCAACTACATGCTCGATGAAATGAAGGATTTAAATATTCTTCATCTTCTAGATGATGTATGTCAATATTTTCAGGTACACTGGCACGATGTTTTAAAAAAAAGCCGTGGCATGAAGTTTGAGTTTTATATTACTTTTATGTCACAACCTTTTCTGTGAGTTTATTGACTGGCTACAAAGCATAAATTATCAGAGCGTTGATCAGATTCATGACAAAATCTGATTTTCTGCAGTTATCGGATTATTAAGTGCATGTCAATGCACTCATTGTTCGGTGAAAAGGCATTTATTTGTAAATTAGTTGGCTTTTGTGACATCACAAAAACACTGTTTTCGCAGCTTAGCTTCCATATATGGACTGTATGGAGTTGGGAGTGAATGGTATGTTTTGAAACTGTCTTGAAACAACAATATTTACACACATCATCAAACTTTCATTTAAAAAAAAAAGGCAGGACGTTTATGTTTTCTATGATATGAGCCCTTTAAAACAAACAAACAAACACGAGAAAACACAAAAACTCCATAGCTAGGGTCCCCTGGTGACTCAGGGGCCCTAAGTGATATCATTGCTTGCACTGTTTATAGCAAGGAACATCCCTGCTAACAAGAATACAGCAACAAAAATGACAACAACAAATATTAAGAAGTAAATAAAGAAAGAATAAGAAGAATTCTAATGAAACCAATAGAGTTACATCACTATGTATTTGAAGCTCTGATCATAATAATAATATGAAAGAGGAAAAACATATTTCCAATAGTAAAATAACTTCAGATGCATCATATAGTAGATTCAGTAATTGGTCCTACTTAATCTGAAGGGCACCTACATAGTGACTTCATAACACATGTATAAGCATTGAATAACATTCATACAGCAATAGTTGTATAAACATCTTATGCCAGTAATTGCAGGTGAACATATGTTTTTTGACATCATATTGACATAGTAGAGCAAAAGACATTCATAACACTGTTATGAAGTATCATTCCCAAGTAATGAAACTTACAAAACAGAGCCCTAGAGACCATTTATTAGCTCTAATAACAACTGATTATTCAACAAACATTTTTATGGATTATGACTGTAGGGGTACTTTCAGGCCCCTTATGTCAACACAATATCATTAATACGCTTTATAAATATGTTGTAATGCTTGTCATGTGTTACGAAGTCTCTATGTGGGTAGTCTTCAAAAGAACGTGTTACTGGACATTTCCACATTTACATCTTAATCATCTGTCTTCATGTCCTCAGCCCTGTCTCTTTGTGTATATAGTGCCAATGTCCTTCATTTCAAGTGCAATTTCAACAGTGACTTGCCTCAGTAGAGTTCCAGTAGAGGTTCAATTAGGAGCCAGTTTAATCAAAATGTCCCATATTTTGTAATACTTCGCTGACTCAGGCTATAAACCCGCTTCTCTCAAGCTTCTCAGACATTCTAGCGGTTTTTACATTCCATCGAATGTTGAAATTAACCAGCCACAGACTACGAGCACACATTAATCATTTATATTCTCTCATACATTGCAATTCGAGACATTTTAACAAATAAGAAGTGTTAGAAAGAGAAATGTTCCATACTTTATGGTAATGTTTAATAGTAGCACAGAGAATCAGTCTCTGCAGCAGAGATGATATAGTATAGACACTGAAACCTCCTTGTTTCTACACTCATTGTCCATTTTATCAGCTCCACTTACTATATAGGTGCACTTTGTAGAAAAACTTTGTGAAAGGGCGCTAACAAAGTATGCAGAGAAACAGATGGACTACAGTCTGTAATTGTAGAACTACAAAGTGCTCATAAATGGTAGGTGGCGCTGTTAAAATGGAGGAGGAATGTAGAAACAAGAAGGTGGTATATGGAAGTTTTTTGGTGCAAAATTCTTAGTAAAATGCACAAACTATACTTTAAAAACCATTTTATACCCAAAGCAAAATTGTTGCACTTTGTTAAAAACAATGGGAACATTTTTTGTTCATTGTGATGATCCATTAGGATCTAAATCTGTTTTTATCACATGGATATTGTACTTATTTACATGGTTAACTCAATTTTTTCTGGTCCTCCAGATGGGCAGTCCAGGCCTACAGCGAGCTCATAATGAATGGCTGACATTAACAGGCTCGTTAGCTTAGTATTAGTAATCGACTTCCACTGGACTCATACTTCCTTACTGATTGTGGAGTTTTTGGCTACTTTCATATTCCAAACACATACCCTGGAGACTGGGTGGGTGAACCCTGCCGCAGCACGGTGACTTTCCATTGGCTGAATGGGCTGTAGACTGAACCTGAGGTCCATTTAACAGACACTTCGCTTCATACACACTTAAGAACAAAGTTGAACAACTATACATGGTTTCCCTATAAAAAAATAGTTACCAAGATTCTCAAAATGTGAGCTGGAATGCCGTTCCATCCCGTCTGTTAACTCCTGGAATAGGGTTCTGATGCGTTCCAGCCCATTTTCACCCCTGGCAACATGCTTATATAACTTACATTTAAAAACATTAGATTCAAACTAAGGCCCAATCACATTTCACCCCTCGCCTCTACCACTTAACCCTTTGCCCTCCATTTTGCATGTTCATGGGTAGGGTGTCCCGATTTTAATTCAGCTAGAGGGTGAAGTGTTAGGGCTACATGGCTCTCCAAATGGAGTGTTTTCAGAGGCTCACTCTAAACAGAGTGTTATAGGGGAAAAAAAAACTGGCAAGATGGCTGCACAAGCGACCAAAGACACCCACAAATGTGAGAATTTTCTCTGTTAAAAAATTATAATAACCAGGTGTTATTTTAGTTTAATAATGTATTATGGTCATTTTCTTCATAACAAGCATGAACAATTGCTAATGTCTTAGTAGCTAGCTAGCTAAATTTCCCGTTCCACCTTAAATAGTGCAGCAGTTCTGATGCCGGAAGCACCAGAATGTAACTGCTGCTCTACTAAAGGTGGAACCCCTTCCTTTTAAGGCATATGATGCCCTAAATGTAACTAAGGCCCAGCAGTGAGGTTCCTGAACTTTACCCTCCTCTGCTGTCACTGCAGACTGGCAGGGCAGGTAGGACTACAGAGCAGCGCTAGTAGCCTGTTAATGAAGTAACGTTTTTTATTTGAGAGTTGTTCCATTTCGTAAGGGAAGATTTCAACCACTGCACCTTGCAACTCAGTTTCAAGGGGCAAGGTGACACTCGAAACAAGGAGCAGGGGTAAAAATAAGAAACTGGGCCTAAGACTCCATCACAAACTCTAGTCGTGCAGAATCTTAAGGTTATTTTCCCAATTTTTAAAATGGTTCTCAAAACTGTTCACAAAGGACTGTAGGTGAAGGTTACACCAGCTGAGTCATTGGACTTCTTTGCACTTTGTTGACAATCAGGAATATCTGGTCCAGCAGCTCTGTTAATTACAAGACGGTTATATTGCAGAAGCAATTTGCTAATGTTGTATTTATGGAAGACGTTGCTTAGTTGCTTTTTGGACTGTGCAGTTTCAAATTAGGGCGTTTTCTTCATGAAGGAACTTGTTCACTCAACTTTTCACTTGGGAAGTACATAAAAGAAGGTTGTGAAACAGTTGTAGATCATTATCTAGTTATCAGCTGGTATTTATTGCTTAACACAAATGTAAATGTGAATAAATTGTGTTAATTGTGAATCCTCAAAAGTGACTTTGCCATTAGCATTGATTACTATTGGTACTAGGGGTACCTCACAATCCGATTCGATTAAGATTCAGAGGCTGTGATACGATTATAAAACGATTATCGATGCATCCTGGTGCATCTTTTTTTCTGTACAGGATTTCTTTTTTCTCTGTGTGAGGACTTGGTACTTTTAAAGCAAAGTATTTGTAATGATCTATAATGAATTTACTAATATCTTTTATTAATAAATCAAATGGAAGTGATGTGGCAAGTGAACTGGAAGTCTCTCATTCGCTGCTTTTGTTTGGAGCACACACGACGCTGCTGCCACTCATCTGCGATAAAATGCACAGTTACTGTGACATAAAATCTGTGGCATTGGGTGTCCACGAATCACATTACAGCTGTCCTACCCGTTTTATTCAGTGATTCCATAACTTTGGGTTTGGTCTCGTTGTAGAGAGTGTGGGGGAGGTGGCAGGGGGGGGTCGCTGTGTCAGTAAAATATCTTCGAGACGGGTCGCTGTATCTCGGCTCCAAAGTGTGCAACATAGCGCGAAACCCTGGATCTCAACGACTGAGAACAGACACAAATCCTTGGCAATAAAAGTTGCGATAGAGTTTGTAATTTGCTTCCAAGTTGGGTGGAAGTTTTGACATCGCTTGCTCAATGGTCCTCTGGTTGGCAGCAACTACAACCGGACGGAAAACGGGTGGAAACATGTAATATGGTTTCTAATGTTTGTCGTTTCCAAAATATTTTAGTTTAGTGTAACACAACCTGGCCCTTGTCCAGGTTCTAACGCTGTTTTAACAGTAGATGGTCTTAAACGCTGCTAATTCACCACCCTATAACCCTGAAGGTTGGTGTGCAGACTGCAGGTCACATAGCAACGCAGAGAGTTTCGCCTAGTTAGTAGCTAATGAAAAGGCAAAGAGAGAGATTTAAGACGAACATTTGGAGATGAATGGACTTATTCGCAGTTATAAGCAGCGCAGTTGGTTTTTTAGCATGGTAAATCTGCGACGAGAGACTGTCACACACTAAAAAGTTGCGAAGCTAAAGTCAGATTCTCTTTCGAATTTTCCCGTTCCACCTTAAAGGGTGACGCATTTATGTTCTGGCGCCTCAGGAAGAATTTAAGGTGGAACGAAAAAATTCGAACAAAATGCTGGAGAATGAGAAACGACTTCAGCTTCATAAAACAGTCAAACGTTGAGAGACATTTTACAAGAAACTTCTACTTTTGAAGAAAAGTTTTCTGGCGGAGATGGGAGGAAAGCGGCTGTAGCTTAAGCTTAAAGCAGAACAGAGTAAGTCGTTTTCGTTTATATTTTTTAACCTATACTAGGACATTATCACACACTGAGACATACTGGACATTAAATGTTGTGGCTCTTCTTAACATTTGGGTTGTGACTCCTGACCTAACCTAGCTTTTAATGCAGAGGGAGCCGGTCGGATTTCTCGCTCATCCAGTAGTGTTTTTGTTATGTGCCACCACAGACTGTCCGGGCGCTGCACATCCTCACTTCCAAGTTCCGCCTTTTGCGTTCCGTCAACATTACGTTATAAATTAAAATTTAGATTTTTTCCCCCACCTCTAATCGCTACAGTGTTATTTGATTGCTTTGAGGAACTGTTTGCTTCTTTCCTCCACTATGAAGAACATTCTGACTTTGACTTTGAGAATTACTGTTCACCAGACTTCATCATCTGGCCTCGAAGGGTGTTTATGTATTCCTCGATAAAATTGACACTACTTGAAAGCAGAGTAAGATGATTTTAACTCAGATTCCTCCTGCATTTATGAAAGCTATCGTCACAAACACTGTCTGTAGGAATTCTGTGAAAACAGACCTAAGATGGTAACTGACTGAATTAGAGAATGGTCAAAGATGTGTCAAGCACATCTGGTAGATCAGTCACCATCATTCTTAGAAGAGTCCAGCTGAGTGTTACTGAAAGGGAAGTTCACTCAGAGCTTAGTTCCGTGGAACGCTCATGTTCCAATGAAGGTGATTTGCCACACATATGCTGATAGGCGCTCTAAAAACAAACCACCTCTGATGTGCAAGTCATTTCCAATACACCACAAAGACCAAAAAACACCTTTAGAGTGTCATAAAATGACAGACAAAAATAGCACATCCTGCAGACGTCAGAGACTATACTTCAGTTTTATCATTTTTCAGCTTTAGGAAAAAAATAGAGAACATATTTACCATAAAAGTACACAGAAGCGCCAACAATTAAATGTAATATCACATTCTCAGTATTTAACGTATCCACTCTTCACCATAGCATCCATTATTTCCAGGAGACTCTCTTCCAGTTTTAGAGAAGCATCTGCAGAGTTTTCACACCTCCAAATTTCAGTTTTCGAAGTTGAATATATTTTCTGCTTCTCACAATCCAAGTAATCCCAAACACATTTAGTGATGTTGAGGTCTGGACTCTGGGGTGGTCAGTCCATTGTTCAGCTTTTTTGTTTGATGTGTCCGTCTCCTTTTCTCAGTGAGGCTTCTTGAACACATCCTTTCAGACCCATAGCGCTGAGTCGTCTTCTCACAGTGGAAGGATGGATGTTTTCCGATCTGAAGCAGCTTGATTTTCTTCTCTCTCTCAAAGATGTGCTGTTTATCTGATGGGGACGGTTTTGATGGTCTAAAAGGTCTTGCATCTTTATTAAAGTCTCAATTTCTTTGTATCTTTGAATCATTTTTTGAGGTCCAGTTCAAGGAAACTCCTGTTTTTTTCACTGTTTTTTAAGTGAAGAGTAGTCTGACTTTCCCCACAGGACTCTATGAGTGGCACTAACTACACTAACAATGCCAGCATTATTCTTTATTACTATGATAATTTATTTGTTTTTTTACAGAGATCATTATGTTTTGTAGTAAGTTCTAAGACAAATTCATAGTAAACATGAAAGTCTTTACACTGTAAAAACAGAAATGTACAGACAACCGAAAGCCCACGCCGGGACTGTTACCATCATGTCAAACAGCAACACTGTGTTAGCAGTGAGGGTGAAACCAAGTTATAATGGTACTACATGTACATGACTGTAAGACTTACAGTACAGCATTGCAAAGTGGAACACAGCCACTGCCACTTCTATTTCTCATTATTGCATGTTTTTGGGGATGGCCTAGTTCACACACAGAAATAACCCAGCATAAATACAGATTTGGAGCAGGAATTTTGCCCCTCAACAACAGGCCTAGTTGTCAAAACTAAATAGGCATAATTACAAGCAGCTGCTGAGGCATAACTGGAACTGTTTCTGCCCCAAATGTGCCAGTGGGCATGACACAACAGAGCACAAAGAAAAAGAGAACAAAGAGAATGAATGGAGAACCACCACAGAGGAAGGAAAACATCAGCAGCTTTGTTTCCAGTCTTCTAGATAAGCTGTATAGCACCACTGGCCACTAGAGGTGCTATAGTGCGATAACGCATCAAGTGCTGGGAGCCCTCCTCCAAGTCTACTACATACTCCCTTAAAAAAAAAATAAATAAATAAAATATAAAAGAGAAAGAGAGAGAGATTTATTACTTATAGGAATAGTTAGCAAAACAAGAACAGAACTAGAATATTACCATAAATTCTCCCCTCACCTAAATGTGGTCAGTTATTTATGTTTGTGTCTGAAGTTTGCCTCTTTAGTTTTGCACTGGAGCTGAAAGGCTAATGTATCTAACAAGTGTTGTACCCCAACAATTAGCACTATGCAAACCGACTGCCTAAATCCCATGTGTCAAACACAAGGCCAAGTCAGGTCCGTGACACAGTACTATTCAGTAAAATGATTTTAATTTTCCATTCTATTGAAAATTATGTTCTTTTCTATGAGATGCACTACAGTCCCCAGCATGCACTGCAACAAAGTGTGTGTTCTGACCACCTTCCATGCACAACAATCTATGGACCAGCACTCACACAAAAAGAAAAGATGCCTGATGTCTAGTTCAAGGAAACGGGCAGTTTAAAAAAAAAAAAAAACCTAAACAATTTATTTTTTATTTAGAATTATTTTTGAACAAGCATTCAGTGCCTATTTTGCTGTTGCAGTTTTGGCATATTTTGAATGAACAATGGTCGGTTCAGGTCCTGGTAAGATATTAAGTAAAAATGAAAATAAAAAAAAAAACAGCTGGCCCATGGATTTGCTGTGATAACTTAATATGGCCCTTTTAGTGGTTGAGTTTGATATCCCTGGCCTAAATCATCACACACTAGACTCAAAATCCATACTGCAGAATTCAGGCTTGGCTATATTCAGCCATATTGCATAGTTAAAAGCTTGTTTCTAGTTAGGCTATATATTTCTACGCTTTCTCCTAGACAACAATATGACATACAGGCTGTGACCAAAAGAACCCCATTCCTTCATTAGTATTGTGCTATATGGACCTTTCTACCACACTGTGTAGTAAGCTCAAACTGTGTTAAAAAAAAAAAATCAATCAAATATTCAGACCTTAAATATTTACAAGGAATATGTTATGACTTTTTTAAACCCAAGGGATTAATAGAGACATTAAAAAGCTATATATATATAAACAAAATCGTAATTTATAGAGTACTTTCTATAGGGAAGCGGCTGTCCCAAACCCTAACCCCTAAAACTTGTGAAAATAATACTCAATTTTCTATGGTGTTTTTTTTTTTTTAAAGATATTTTAAACTTTTTTTTCATTTTTTAATAAAAAACTTTAATCCAAAAATGCTGTCCAATATTTTCATGGCACTACTATATTTACATGTATTCTCTGCAGATAATGAGTTTAATTATTTTCACGCAAAAAATATGAACATGTAATTTAATTGGGGGTATTTAAAGTTTTTCAACTGTAAGCAAGTCTGTTTGAGATTACTCAACAATTTGATGTAATCTGAAATAACTCTGTGATGATTCAAGCATGCATTATGGATGATGTTAACTGCTGGGTTAGAAGCTTCCATTACTTGTTAACTGCATTAGCTTTGCAGCGTCAGTGCAAAACTAAAGACTTCAGACACCAAACCTGTCTTGGCTGATTGAGTACATCTGGGGTGAGGGGAGAGTTGTGTACACTGGACTTTTCACCAAACTATTTTTATAAAAGTGTTTTTGAAATCAAAGAAATCCAAAAGCCAAATCAAAAACAGCCTAATATCATGAGTAAAGCGTAATTTTATGACCATTAAAATGTAGCTGTAAGGTTAAATATTGGGAAGAACTCTACCTCTGCTCGTCCGTCTCAGGCTCCACCAGAATGTTCTCCTGCCTCTCCTTCACTCTCAGAAAAACAAATGAGTCCAGACAGGGTTCAGGAACTGCGCATACACAAATAAGTAAATAGGTTATAATCAAAGATATCAAAATATTTTAGTAGTCCTCCTGACACTAAGATAAACTAAGACTCCTGAGACTGAGAAACAAAGTGAACAAAAGCAAAGCAGCATTTTTTTCATGTTTTTTGGCAGCGTTATATGAGCTTCTGAGCATAGAGGAGACAGTAACCTCTGTGCCACTGTGGGGCCAAAGAGTTTCCCACCGTGGCATTGTGCCATTCTGTGCTGAGGCGGACTTGGCTGGTTAATTTCATTTATCGTCAGTTGTGCCACTAAATTAGGACTATGAATTACATAAAAACCTCCTGAGATGACAGCAGGTCAGACACAGCAGCAGTGTCAGAGGACCAGGATTTTTTCCACTAGGATTTTTGTTGCGGTCACGGTGGCCAAGAATGAGTACAACTGTGTTCATGTAACTTTCTTGTCGTGCTAATGTTGCCTGTGTTATCAACAATCAATCTAAGCACTACCCACTGCATACTCTCCAAAGGCCTTAAATAAAATAAAAAATAAATAAAAAAAAACTGTAAAGAAAATAAATATCTCCCTGTTTTGGCCCATTCAGCATGAAGCTTACGAACATGAATTTTCAAATTATGTCAAAAACTGAAAAATCACAAAACTACGAGATACGAGCAGCGATTTGTTGGCATGGCTGATAAGTGTTTAATTTTCGGTGTCTTCACGGCTGCTGCCAAATTAAGCTACATTTCCCCTGCAAGTAATGTATGATTTAGTTTTTACCCATTCTTTTGGCTGATTCTATGGAGATTTTTAACCATATTTAGTTTTTGGACTCTCTTTGGTTTTGAAATAAGCCTAGGGGTCAGAAAGGTCAGGCAAATGTAAATCAGTAAATCTGCCTATCAGTGAACACCTAAGTCATTACACCACTCATCTAAACGGTTCTGAGCACGGCTTTGTGTCTAACTATGTCTGGGTGGAAATTCCCCTGAAACAGTTACACTCTACTACTAGCATGTCCAGGTTACTGTGGTAACTGTTCAAATCTCATGTCTTTTGTGCTCACCTGCTTTCAGCATATCAACACTCTGCAGATTTGGAGGCATGTGTCTCAGAGCTACAGCCTTCAGGTAAACTTCTGTATTAGCCAGATACCTACGGACAGTGGACCATGACATCATGATAACAGAAATGACTGGTTCATAGGTCTTCTTGTGGAAGCCATTGTTGTGGCTGGTGTGGACAAGCAAGACACTCACTCTTTAGCAAAGGCAAACTCCTCAGGAGAAAGAAATGATGGATCACCATCTGCCCGAGACTTCTCTTTCTCCAATACGTGAGGGAAAAACTTCTCTATCTACAGGAAGGAATTACAAAGAAAAACATTACCAAACACAGGGAGACAAAACCTCCATTTTCCCTATACTATGAACTTTCTGTTCACCAAATGTAGCCAGACCAAGAAGGCACAAGTCATCACACACTTGCCTCAGTAGTGCCTTCGGGTAATCTAACTGCTTACTTATGTGGTTTCTGACACTGTATAGCTTACTGTTAGTGTTACTGTTAAGGAATGGTTGGAGAAAATTTACAATTTACATAATTTTCCACTTACTCCAGATGTAGTCGATCAGCCAAAGCATGGTGCCCAAATTTAGTTTCTTTAGTTTTAAACTTAGACTATAGCTGCAAGGCTAATGCTGCTAATAAGCACTAGATGTCAACAGTCACCTAAATCATTTCTACAAATAGAACCCAAAACCTTCTCTCCGCCCACTCAAATCACATCCAGGGCTTCTTTATGGTTGCATAGAGTTAGTGAAATTGTTTAGAGGACAGCGTGACTCACTGTGGACTATAAAAATGAACAAAACCTCTATGTGTAGCTGAACGCAGCGGACAGCCACTTCAGACAACAGGAGTTGTGCCTTTGTGCTGCATCTTCATTTGCATACACATCCCTCAGACCTAAAGACATTAGATGTTTGTGATTTCTGTTGTTTCTATTCATGAACATATATCTTCAGTTCATACATTTAAAATGAAGAGTTATTTATAAATGCAAAAAATTAGGAATTGTAAATGTAATCTGCAGTGCCCAAATGCCTCTGTGATGTGTGGAGAGTCGGATTCGGCAGTTTGGCTGATCAACTACACGTGTAATGAGGGAAAATTGTGTAAATGTGTTGTTTTTTTCTTTCTTTAATCATTCCTTAAGCACTTTCAGCAGCCATCCTCTTCTGTCTCTCAGGTACCTTCTGCAGTCGAGAGCGGAGGTAGCTGCTCAGGACAAAGCGGATGCGGTCAATCTCCATGCGGTGGACGCTGGCCTTCAGGTCTCCTTTCCTGACGCGCTGCAGATTCTCCTCCTAAAATCATTTGAGAAAGCAGACTTATTTGGGACTATCACTACCCATCATACTGTCTAAGGATACTTAACATGAGTCTAACTCACTCAGATGTTACTGAAACCATATGACACCCTGCAAAATATCTGCAGAGTATTTGAGCAGTTAAAGGGGAATTCTACCTTTTTGTTTGTCTGCGTAATTCAATCTTTGAGATGTAAATAAAGTCATTCAGAGTGGTTGATGTGAAATGGTTCACTGTGGAGAAACTCACTCACTATCTTTACAGTTAAGGGTCGCAATGTCTACAACAAAAATACAGCCACTGTATTTACTATCCTAAATGATCAGTGAACCTACACTCGTCTTCTAAAGCTTAACCTTTGTGAGTTAATACTGATCATGATAAAATAGTGGTAAATCAGAAAAATATGTTTTCTTTGAGGACTATTTTGCCTCACAGCACCCTACCTGTATCTCTTTGAAATGAATCTTTTTTTTAAATATATGTTTTAGTATGAAAGCTTGTCTCAAAACTATTGTAAACAATGCCTCAGGGACTGGGCAGCATATCTGTAAGTATTTCATGTAATAACTTTGTGAGGAAGCGTTTAGGGGTATTATACACCTAACAAATAAGACTTTGTTTAGGCCTCAACAAGTTAATTAAGCAAAAATGTTGAATAATTGGTGGAATTGCCTTTCAGCACTTTCACCAGCATGATGGATTTAAATGAAGCTAAATGTGCCCTGGAACATCCTGGCCTCCAGGCCTGCAGTTCGAGAACACTGCGCTGTACATTACAGATTGCTTATGCAGCAAACCAAAACACCCTCATCCCAGTCATCCCACTCATCCCTCCATACCATGTGCATGAGTTGCTCCATCACACACTCCACCAATTCGGATTTGTTTTCCAGAAGCTCCGGGGAGAATTTCTCATTGAGCCATGCCTGAAACAGAAGAACAGCCTGTCAACAAGGAGAAGTATTCGCACAAAGCAGGTACAGGAGAAAATTAAAGTCCTTCTCTAATAACATAACCAGGCAGACTGTATGTCTAAAAGCTTTGACACCCCTTTCACATAGTGAATTCAGCTACGTTAAGGTGCATCAATTGCTGACAAAAAAGGAAGAGTTTCAAATTTTCAACAAAAACCACTGATGTGCAAACAGTGTCACTCAAATGATGTCAAATGATCCACTGTGTAGAAACTTACTGACACAGATTTCTTAACAGTTGTGGTGAACAAAACCACAACACAAATATAGCCATTTTATTTTCCATTAAAAATGAGCAATACTTTTAAATGACGACTCAGCTTTTCAGTTTTCTTCGATTCAGCGAAAGATGCTGACTGCAGGTTTTACAGCTACCAAGAAAACTCTCGCAATGTTGGATTGCTCAACAGCTTTTAGCTAAGAAATTCTGGATATTTAGCTTTCAAAGTATTGTTCGGACGGAATATCTTACAGCAAAGCTAAACAAGGCAAAACAGTCAACAATAGGAAACTGGGAGAATCTATATGACTCTATTCAAGAGCTTTGGTTTCCAATTTTATTACGTAATGTTGTTCAGTTGTGGAGTTGTTTATGTATTGTCTTGATTTGTGTGTATTCCTTTAAATGTATGTCACTATCCTGGCTTCTCCTACCCCTTACCTTTTCTCACCCTTGTTGTAAAACTTAATGTAAAATGCATTAAAAAGTTGATCACAAAAAAGAGCAGTACTACCTCCATCTTCTGGGCTTTTAAAATCTGAAGAAAATAAGGCTGCATCCAAACCCGCACAGCACCATACTAAATAGCATGCCACCATTAGAAAGTTTAGTATGTATCTTATAGTAGTATGCATTTTTGGACGCAGCGTAAGTTTTCTATCGAGAATTATTTTCCCTTAAAACACCCTACAGGTACCTCTCCACCTTCTCAAAATTGGGAGTAAAAGGGGTGAAAGGCTTCAGCTACTGTATTCATAACTATGTTGTGCTTTCTGTGTGGCAGCTTTTAGGGGCATTGAATGCTTCAGACGTCTGGTTCCTATCACCACCATTGTGAACAATTCTAACTATGTAACCAAACCACTCTGAATGACTTTGTTTGAATCTCAACTATTTAATTAAGCACACATATGTTGAATTCCCCTTTCATTGCCTTTTTACCCTTGATTTCTGAAGAAACGCTGGACAGGAAGGTGTCTACAAACTTTTGGACATAAAGAGTGAGCATTTCCAATGGGGTTTCACCACTGGAGCTGCAGTTTAGCCTGAGACTACACAAAAAAATGGTTCTTCAAGGACTTATTAGTAAAGATAATGGTTCTATTTAGAACCATGAGTTCAATATAGAACCATTTCATGCTTCAATGGCTGGTGGATTGGCTGTTCAGGTTGATACATACTGTGTTGTATATGGTTCTAGGTATCTTTCCTTTTGAAAAACGGCTCTATATAGCACCAAAAAGTGTTCTGCGTTACACTTAATAATGATGGTTTTTCAAGGGTTCTTTAGTAAAGAAAGCGGTTCTGTATAGAACCTTGAACACTTAAAGAACCGTTTGCATGATTAAAGGGTTCTTTGCACCATGACATTGTTCCTCAGACTGATGGACAATGTAGATGGTTCAAGACGGTTCTTTATAGCAACCAAAAAGGTTCGACTACCGTTACAGTGTCAAGCTTACCAGAACCTTTTTGGGTACTATATATTACCCTTTCCTCAAAAAGGTTCTCTATAAAACCGTCTATAGCACATTCGTGCAGATTTTCCATCAATCTGAAGAACCCTTTAATCACGCAAAGGGTTCTCTGAGTGCTCATGGTCCTATACAGAACTATTTTCTTTGCTAAAGAACCCTTGAAGCACCATCTGTTTTAAGTAACACGATGTCAAGCTTGTAACAGCAGAACAGAACCCTTTTTGGGGCTATACAGAACCATATACAACACATCCACCTTCAATCTGACAAACCACTTCACCATGCAAAGAACCATTTAAGCATGAAATGGTTCTATATTTCACTTATGGTTATAAACAGAACCATTATCTTTAGTAAAGAACCAAAGACCTCTTGAAGAACCATCTTTTTTTTAAGAGTGTAGGTTATGCCCTGCCTATAAGTTACTGTTGCTATATGAGTGCATGTCTGATAGAACATCTCCTCCGGTAACAGGTAAACAAACAGCTCTCGTTCTTCAGGAGCTCTCCTGCTCCACCCACCCACCTCCTCCAGCCGGGCGATCAGCTCAGCCGGAGTCATAACATCCTCCTCCTGGCTCTCTTCTTCTCCGCTCAGATCACCAGCGTCCGAAAACCTATCCGCCATGGCGGCGATGCTAATCGATTAGCACAGTCCCTTACGGCTTAATGGGCGCGTTAGCACAAACACTACCGAGCGGTGACTGACTTTAACAGTTTTAAATACCCAAAACCGACAGTTAAGTAGCACGTTAGGGAACCGGGACCACTCAGCAGAGTGGTCGAGCAGATAAGCGCGGAAAACAACAGCGAAAGTAACCCGTTCGCCGACAGACCCTCCGCACCGCGCTGTTTACACTCGGCACGAACATTTCGCGCCAAAAGACCCGCGTTCATGTGATGTCATCTTCTTTTCGAGCAGGTTGGGGCTGCGCAGATCTGCGCAGTGCGCGGTATGGACGCAAGTCCCCAGTAGAGGGCTGCGCAGCGCGTGAAATGTTCTGCAAAACACTGACGGATGTCAACAGTGGCATGTAATTGTATTGGATGTTTTGAATATTTGTATCTATTTTTCCGACGATAAAATGGATGATAAACAAGGTTTTTTTAAGTACATAATTTTATCGTTATAGGAAAATAAAAATGAATAAATAAAGAAATAAAATAAAATAAATAGTATGGTCTGAATATATCTTTATTAATATGTTTTATCATATTTTTATTATTATATAATAAACAGACTTACAAAAAACAGTATTTTTAATTCACTCGTAAGAAATATATTAAATTTTAATTTATTAGAAAATAATTTAAATAAATAATTCCTTCCTATTATGAATATGTTTTTTTACTAATAATTTCTTGCAAATGTATTAATTTCTTCATTATTTTAAATACGTATTTTGTCATTTTCATGTGTATTTATTTATATAACTGTTACTCGCGCACTCTGTCACTCACCCGCACTTATAATCAGCGTTCGTTAGACACAGCGTGTAATTTCTGCCTTCGGTTGTGTTTTACTGCAGTCCTCCCAGCGGCAGGGGCAGCAGAGTCCGCTGTTCCCTCTGAAGGAAGGCAGTCAGATAAGCTTCCTCAGCGAACTGACAGTGGATCACTCTGCGGAATGGCGGCCAGGTTTCTCCTCCGAACTGCGGTTCGAGCTGCTGTTACCAGCCGGGCTCTCCCGGCCCAGGCTCAGGCTCTGACTCGGGGAATGGCGTCTGGAGGTGATTTTTAACTATGTGTTAACTAATACAGCCAGTGTGGACAGAGTGGCGTTACCTTAGCAACCGAGCTAGCTGGCTAACCTCTTCAGCTGAAGGACGCTGGGTGTTCAGTTCAGCCAGGTTCGGTCAAACACAGCCGCCCTGTGTTTATAGTAGATCTTAAAGCCTGTACTGTCAGTGTTTTCAGCAGCCTTTGGGTTTCTATACAGATAACAACTAGGCAAATGAGCTCATTTGCCGGCTTGACCTCTGAGGTGGTGCCGTCATTTTGTAGTTCGCCATTACCCGGTGGAGCTTTATCTGACAGCTCTGCCAGACCCCCACTGCCAGACCCTCACTCTCTGATGTTGCTGTGGTCGAGAGGCTTAGTAGCTAACTTACTGTTCGTTGTGGTTCATTACCTGGAGGGCACGGAGGGCAGTGCGTAACTTAGACACCCTTAAACACTATGGCTGTGTCCCAAATGTCAGTTATGAAATGTGGACATACGCACAAAAATATTGCAGTATATATCGTATAAACCAGTGGTCTTCCAAGCCTGGTTTTGGAGTGCTGCCTTCCCACAGAACCTAGTTCCAGCACTCTAAAAAAGTGGTTCTTCAAGGGTTCTTTAGTAATGAAAGTGGTACTAGATAGAACGATGAACACTCAAAACAACCATTTGCACAGTTAGAGTTCTTTGCATTGTGTAATGGTTCTTCAGATTGGTGGAGAGTGTTGTAGATGGTTCTGTATATGATTTTTTTTAGATTCTGTATAGGACCAAAAAGGGCTGTTCTGCTATTGTTTACAAGCTTGTCATCATGATGATAGCAGAACCCCCTTTCAAGAAGGTTATATATGAAACTATATACAACACATTGTCCACCAGTCTGAAAAACCATTTCACCATGCAAATGGTTTTTTGAGTGTTCATGGTTCTATATAGAACCGTTGTCTTTACTAAAGAACCCTTGAAGAACCTTTTTTTTTTTCCAAGCGCGAACCACAATCTGCCACACCTGCTGCAGCTAATCAACCTCTTTCCAAATCCCTAATTGGCTGGATCAGATGTAATAGAGTTAAGTAAGGGGTGGGGCAGCTTATTGGACACAGGTTGGAGCTAAACTGTGTAGGAAGGTTCCTCTCCAGGACCAGGGTTGAAGACCGCAGCTGTAGGAAATTGTGCACATGCGGCTGAATCTCAAATGGTTCTTTGTTAGACCTATTGTTTGGGTGCCGGAGTAATTTTTTAAGACCTACATAGTGCACTACATAGGGAGTAGGGATCTTTTTTGTGATTCAGCCTAAATGACCATGAAATAAAAGCATGTATGTGGTGCGGTCGAGCTGGGGAGATTGACCACGCAAGTGAACAATTTAAACGTGTGGCAAGCCACTGCACCAAATTATACTTTAGTACAGAAAGAACCAAAAAGGTTACTGTAAATAGAGTTTCTCTGTTAAAATGTTTTCTCTCATCTAATAAGATTAATAAAGATGTTCATTGCACCATTTACATTTGCTGTACTCATGAGAGCTGTAATTGCTTCTGAACAGAGGTATAGGTCTGAAAGTGTGGGGGCTGAAGCTGTGGTGCTGCGGCTCTGTGGATGGATACTATTGGGTTGAGTCCTGGGTCTGAGCTGTTCTTCTTTATGGAAAACGTGAACAACGTTTGAGAAAACAGCACCCTGTGGTTAAGAAAAATATCCCAAAAACAATAGGTTTTGTCCTGTGTACACCCCCTAAATGTCCCTGGCCCATTGAATTGCTAGGCAGTTAACTAATTTAAGTTTTTCTCATATATGTGAGGTGTATACATATATGATGGATCCCCAGTGCCATCTTAAGAGCTGCTTCATTACTTTATTAGCTTGAGTAGAGTGTGTTAGATGAGCCCCTTGTGGGGCGAGGGATCGAGTAAACACCAGTGTTGACTTAAGCAGAAGAACTTGCCCAGAAAACATTGCGATCTGACTCATTTCCCTTTTCAAACCCCAAAATAATGGCGGACAAAGCTGTTTATAAAATATAAGGCCTTTAGGTTGCAAACTACTCTGCTGACTCATTAACATGCTAAAGGCTATGTGGCTAACAAGAACAAAAAGAAACGGCATGGCTGTGCACTAAGTTTATAGCCAGACAAGGCAATTACTCACGTTATGTTCAAAGTTCTTAAACGTTTTTCATTGCAAACTTTGCATGGCTAGCTGATTAGCTCACTTAGGCTGCTCACTGTGTTCTGTTTGAATAATCCACTCCCCGCTGTCCGCTCTTCCCCCTCTGCTGTGAGTGGCCACTTGCGTAACGTAGGTCTGACACACATCTGAGTGGTGAGTCAATATGTGTGAGGGCAAGTCACTGGTGTTTAGAAATTGTTTAATGTGGGTTTTTTGTCTGTACACCTAAAGGGGAATTCCACCGACTTTTCAAAATCGATGCGTAATTCAGTCGTTGAGATGTAAACAAGGTCAAAGTTGTCTGATGTGAAATTAATTCTTGGAGAAAAACTGACTCAGATTCTTGGCAGTGGTGGTGATCGGAACCGGAGGGTGTGATGACTCTGTAGACATTTTATTTACTATCCAACATGAAATACAAACTATAAACCCAATTCCAAAAAAGATGAGGTGGTAGGTAAAGTGTACATAGAAACAGAAAGCAGTGATTTGTAAACTGTCTGTAGTTGAAGAATGTATTTGAAAAAAGCAGATTTAATATTTTACCATGTCAACCTTATTGATTGCTGTAAACAATCCAACAAACAATTCCAAATTTGATGTCTGCAACACAGAAATTGATTTCTTAATGCACACATTTGGGGATTTTACCATCTTCATTTCATAACATTTCTCCAGATTCTCTAACTCTTAATAAATCTCTGTGCGTAAAGGGCAAAGCTAAAAAAAACAGAGTGCAGTGGTGTAAAGCACACTGCCACTGGACTCAGTGGAAACGAATTCTGTGGAGTAACAAATCAAGCTTCTCTGTCTGAGAGTCTGGGTTTAGTGAATGCCAGAAGAACATTACCTGTCCGACTGCATTGTGCCAACTGTGAAGTTTGGTGGAGGAGGGATAATGATATGGAGCTGTTTTTCAGGGTTGGTCTAGAACCCTTAGTTCCAGTGAAGGGAAATCTTAATGCTTCAGCACATAAAGATATTTTGGACAGTTGTGTGCTTCTAATTTTGTGAGAACAGTTTGGGGAAGAGCCTTTTCTGTTCCAGCATGACTGAGCCCCAGCGCACAAAGCAAGGTCCATAAAGGCATGGCTGGGTGAGTTTGGTGTGGAAGAACTTGACTGGCCTGCACAGACCCCTGACCTCAGCCCCATCAAACACTGTTGCAATGAACTAGAACAGAGATTGTGAGTCAGGCCCCCTCATTCAACAGTGTCTGACCTCACAAATGCTCTTCTGGATGAATGGGCAAAAATTCCCATAGACACTCTCCAAAATCTTGTAGAAAGCAGAAGAGTGGAAGCTGTTAGAGCTGCAAAGAGGGAACCAACTTATCTAGCAAGTATTGCAAAAGCTGAGCAGAACCTGGTTACAATGGTTCTGGCTGGACAAGTACTGCTTTTTTCTGCTGGAATGCCACACATGGAGTTCTTGAAGGAATAGCCAGTATTAAAGCATGTTTTACAATGTTCAGGGCTTCTTTTTCTATTTTTTTTTTCTTTGTCGGTTGTATTAGAGCAATAGAACTATCCCGAATAACATCCCGGTTATATGGATCTACAGTTCTTGTGACTGCAATGTGAGGTTATTTGCAATAATACCCTCCCCTTTGGGGAAACATATTCTTGGACAAAGCGCTTTCATAAAACTGCAGAGCTTTATACAGGTGAATGTGTTTACTGTACTGGTGTGCGTGTGTGTTTTATAAAATATGGATTTGTATTGCTTCTGCACCCCAGTATGGAGCAATATGCAGCAATCTGCCTTTGGCTGAACGTTTTGGCCAGTGTTTGCAGTGACACAACCTACATTTGTGCCTTCTTTCAATATCTGCACACAGGAATCCCGACTGATGAGGAGCAGGCCACTGGACTGGAAAAGATTGTGCTGAGTGCTGCCAAAAAGGGGGCGGTGAGTATCGACACATTTTGTGTTTAAATTTATATTGTATGCACAGATGATGACCTCCTTAACATAATCCACACTGTCTTCTTTTCTCAGGATCCCTACAACATCTTGAAACCTAAAGAATATGCAGGCACTAAGCAAGATCCGCATGTTGTGCCCTCCATCTCTAACAAGAGAATCGTTGGCTGTGTTTGTAAGTTATGATTTTAAGCAGTTTGGGTTACCACTAAACCTTTTTTTTTCTTTTTAAAACTAATTTCTGTACCAATATTTATGTGGTGCTGTGGCTTTGCACATAGCTGGAAAATACAGAATGCCATTTCATTGTGCATTTTTGCAAGTATTATAAAAAATTGACACCATGTAAATCTTAACTGGAAAGCTGCTACTTATAGTCCTTTATAAAACAACTGTTTATATTTACATGACCAGCATTTATTCCATCTTCCAAGGAACCCCCTCCCCACATGACTCCCTGTTCTGATCTTTTTGTGTAGGTGAGGAGGATAACACGGCTGTGGTGTGGTTCTGGCTGCACCAGGGAGAGGCTCAGCGCTGCCCATCCTGCGGTGCTTACTACAAACTCGTCCCTCATGAACTGCCCCATTAAGTAGTGGCTGTTTTGCATCATTTAGGCAGCCTGAACATGCCCAGTTTCATTAATTCCATACGTACCTCTTAGCTGTTCCTTATTCCATAAATATATGCAAGAATTGCAATATACAGGGACTTATGTATTGTATATACCAAGACATGGACCACTTTGCAGTTCCCTATTCTGGAAACAGGAATGTTGCATTCCAGCTTGCTTGTGGCATTTTTTCCGCTATGCACTCCACAATTTAGGTTTATCTTTTGAATACCTGAAACCAGCTCATAAATGACCAAGGACAGATCTAAGAAGTACTTGTGTAGGACTTTATATTTTAGCTTGCAGTCTTCAATTACTTCCATTCCCATTTAATACAATAAATGTTCCATTTAAGTGCATATTTTACCTCTTACTTGCATATGTGGCATTCCTTTACATACTACTCCTCTTAACAAAAGATACTGTCCATGTTCAGGTTGCCTCTGCTTTACTTTGTAGATGACATTGACAGCTGTTACTTTCCCCGTGTTGTGGGATTCAGTACGTAATATTTTGCTTCACAGCACTTGAAACGTGAATAATGTGCTTCAGTTTAAAGTGTTCTGTATTTATCTCTGAAGATCCTTTACAATAAATGAATCTAGTGTTAGCGGGCATGTTTCTTGACTGAGGTCATTCATAGAAAACAGCTTGGTCAAATCTGAAATGGCTTTCATATCAAATTTAATTTCTAGAAAATAAAGTATTTTATTCACAGTTTACAAATGTACATGTAAAAAAGAAAAAAAAAAAAACACATTGCCGCTGATTTGTTTAAATGGTGACATTTAATCGGGAAGGTAACAAATAAGTTACTTAAGAAGTCTCTTCCATGAATCCACGACTGCTGGTTAGTTTAAGTTGCATTTGGTTTTGGTCCTTAGTATGCAAGTTGAGTTTTAGTCCATTAATACATAGATATTGGTGGCACATGTATTAGGTTGTAAATAAATAACCACCAGCCATGCTGGAGGCCAACAAAAATGTGATTTGGATTTGAGTAGTACCACTGAAATATTATCTTTTTTTTTATTTATTCAATTTTGGACTAACCATGTGTGTTCCAGATTGAGATCTTTTAGACTGCAGTTAATATTAATAAATGTACTTTTTATGCTGGGGTGACAAATTTTGTTTAAAACCGGAAAAGTAGAAACAGTGGTCAAGCGATCCAAAATACAATATTGTCCACTGTCGTTTTCCACCTAAGGCAACGTCCAAGCTGTCCTTTTTAGTCATGGCTACATCGTCATGAACATGAGCTCATCAAAGTCATCGGAGTGCAACCATTAGCAACAGGTCCTGATCTGAAAGATTAAGGTTAATATGGCTGAAGGCTTGCCATACTGTAGCTGGCAGGCGGCGGCCAGAGGGGCAGTGGATAAGGATATGAGCGCAGGGCTGCCTCGTATGGTCCAGGGAAGGAGGATCCCACTGGTAGGGGATGTGTGGGATGGGCTTGGGACGGTGGGACAGCGAGATGAGCAGGGAGGAGGACAGGCTGGAGAGTTTTCACTGCGTCTACTCTATTCCATTGGTCTGCTGCATCTACTCTTGCCCGTTCGAAGGCCGGGAGCAGGTAAGGCATGGGCAGTCCAGCCTGTGAGTGGACAAGGTACTGGTTGGGCAAGGGCTTGGGCACCACCATCTTAGCCTTGTCCTCTCTGTCCACGAAGGAAATCTTCTTGATGTAGGCCTCAGCGCTGCTAGGTCTTTTGGGATGGGTCTGGGGATGGTGTGATTTGTAAAGTGGCTGTAGTGAAACAGGTCTCCGGGGCAGGACCTTGGTAAAGCTGGAAGCGGAGGGCACCCAGCAGCTTGAGCCAATGGAAGCAGGTACAGGTATCCGGAGGGCAGACTGCCTCCCTCCGACCTTGGTCTCCACGGCCCAAGCTGGCAAGCTCCTCTGATTTTTGTCCGGATGTGTGTGACTGACCTGCAGGAAGTCTCGGTAATTTGGGCGGGGAATGGCAGCAAGTTCTTTGGGGCAGGGATAGCGGCTTAAGGGCTTGCAAACTCGCAAGCTGCCAGACTCGGGGTGAGGCAGAGTGCTGAACTGTGTCGGCTTCTGCTGCTTCTCCACTTCAGGAGCTGGTGTCCTCTTCTGCGCTGGGACGGCCACGCAGTCCTCAGAGGACACAGAGTAGGGTGAGGGGCTTCGGGAGAAGGAAGCAGAGGGAGAGGAGAGCGGAAGAGGAGAGCCATCGGAGGCGTGTCTGATGCGGGCTGGAGATTGGGAAGTGGAAGAGTGGGACAGCTGGATCACCGAGGGTCTTTCTGGCTCACTTCCTTCTTCCAGAGCAGCAGAGGGCACTGCACTCAGGCTGGCCTGCGCCAGACGCTTCTTCTTCTCCAGAGGGGAAATGACCAGAGCAGGGCTCAAGGGCTGGAGGAGGGGCTTCTCCCTGGGACAGGCATCCTGGAGCAAGCCCTGCGCAAGCCGGTCACTCTCAGGATGCTCTGAAGACATGGACCACGGACTGGTGTGAGAATGTACTCCCCTCTCGCAATGGTGATCTGCTCTGAGCTTCTCCTGGGAATAACACAGAGCACATTTCACAGCAAGGGTCAGATTGTTAGTCCAGTTGTGCTTGTCCCCAAGCATGGAATTCTTAATGGATCACAATCCTCAACAATGTCCTTAGACTATCTAGATTTGCCTTCCTTAGCGATCAATATCTATGAAACACAATTTCCCATTTTAATAAAAATGTTTTGGTAACAATAGACTCTGAACCTATTTTTTCATAATAGCCTTTACACCATCTTCTTGTTATTTTTGTGCAGAAAAAGGCTTGTCCTGTTCCAGGTGACGGAGGGATCTATTACTTTCAAATTTTACCACTGATACATTGATACTCCTGTCCATCTGTCTTCAATATTAAAATGTACCTTAGGTAACTCAATGTGGAACAAGTATAGAATCCATCTTTACAGCGATTACAGTTCTTAGTAATAATACAGAGAATGTTCTCTGAGCCTAGAACAGAATTCAGAAAGCATATTCTTCGGTTCACTTTGATAAGTATCTTTGCTTTACCTCCAGGTCATCGCGCTCTGTTGTTCTTCGCCTTTTCTTGCCCTCTGATTTGCTGCCCTTGCTCTCATCATTCCTCTTGTACTGTTTGCGAGGTTTTGAAGGTGGAAGGGGCTTATCCTCCTCACCCTTCCGATGCCTTTCAAAAGGCAAAACCAACCTGGTAAGAGAAACAAGAGAGGCACAACCATGACCAGAGAATCTAACAAAGTTGAATGGTACAGAACCTTCGACAGCAGGTTCTAGCTCACTCTTGTTCTTTTTATGCATTGTATATGCTCTATAAGACTGTCTGGGCAGATGGCCATGCTATAACGTCTGCATGAGAAAACTCCTCCTACCAAACTCATGGTTGAAAATGAAACTTGCATGGGGCGACTGCTGTTGAACCAGCACCGTCAGTAGATGGCAGCAGAGAACTCAAATTAATTGTATATTGAGTGAAAGGTAATACAGCAGTTGCTATGTACTCTTTTGTTAGACTAGAAACAGGAGCATCAGTACCACAAAGACTGATGAAAACTGTCAACAGCATGTCAAAACTGAGAGTTTACACAGGTGTCAAGTTCATTTACACCATTTCCTTTCTAGACTGAAGACATGTACATGAACACTAAGAGTTTGTGGTTAGGATGGCATAGAGATCAGGGAACCGCATTGCCCTACATATTTTACTGTTGCCCCTGCTCCCCCACACATCCGATCCAACTAATCAGTGCATTAACAACCTCTTACTGAGTTAAAGTGTGTGTGTTAAAGCAGATAAAGCAGAGGAAGCACTAAAATTTGCAGGGCAATTGGCTTCCATGACAAGAGTTGGGGAAAAGACTGAGCTATAGCACTGCTGAGGCAGTGAGGCCCCAAGAGCTTTGCTCAAGGATGCAGCAAACACAGTGTATGGATAAAACCAAAAGCCTCATAGGTTGCAGCCCTCTTTTAGGAGAAAAGGATGGAAGTTTTAAAGTACACTGATTGCATGTTCTTCTTCACAAGCCAAGCAATCCCAATTACCAATGTATAAATCTTATATCAAATGTCTTGTATCGAATCTCCTTCAGCAAACGTTGGAAACTTGCACGCAGCTTAGGTGGTTCTGGGTAGTTGCTCGTGTGAATTTTAGTGTCTCTTTGAAAGGCAATGAATGTCAGTGACTCCTTTGGGAACAGCTTTTGTTGTGAGGACAGTTGTAACTGGTTTACTATGGTTTATTCATGGTAATGTACGAAGTAAAGACTGGTCAGATTAAACTGTGGTAGATTCGATTTTTTATTTAGTGTTTGGGGTATTTTTGTAATTTTATGTGTTAAATGTTATTGTTATTTGCTTTTATTGTTCCTGACATAGCTTTATGCATGAGCCTGCTGACCCCCTGATTGTAGTCCTCGCTATTTGTGCACATTTCCCTACAAATTTCATATAAATCAGAATAATGTCTTGGTCTGGATTTGCATGCAAAAGTGTTTCTGATTACAGTTCTTGCTACTTCTTCCCTACAGTCTTCATATGAATTTTCCACATTAGCTACAGCCACTGTGGCTACTCTGGCTGCTTGTTTAAAGGCTTTGAATCAGAATGATGACTCTCGTTTGTGATTAGTTTTACAATTAGCCTTGCAATGGCTCCTCCTGCAATGCAATCACCTAAACCGAGCTGTTTCAGACTTTAGGCTGTGGTCAAAAGTGTGACTCTGTGAGACTGCATGAAGCAAAGCGAGGCTACCAGCAGCACTGCTCTATTTGATCTTACCTCTCATAGTGTCTGCGGGTGCAGGTGGCTGCGCTGGTGCTGCCTGGACTGCCACCCAACTCATCGTACACGTTCTTCCACAGCCGCCGAGCTGTTACCTGATAACACACAGGCACATATACACATAAGAACCCTCACATTTACCTGTAATCAGAGATCTTTCCCAGTTTGGCTGAGATATCAAGTAAAAGTGTTTCATAATGCCTCATAATCCCTGAAGAGAATAGCGAGATATAATCAAAACTGTTTTGTTTTTAATAGACCTTCTCACTGCTGGAGCTATCAGTATTAGTAAGTAACGATTTGTGATACCTGTTCTCTCAGAGCAGTGAATTGCGTGATTAATGTTATCAGCCCAAGCCCCTGTTACTCATAGCGCACCACTACTGAATCGCCATAATTAGTCACCATAAGTTTCACAAGGTTTCTCACACAGGCATACACGCTGTATTTTCCTCTCTTGATAACGGTCTGGCTGAAGCATCACTAGTGCTTGATATGTTGTTTGATGCACAAGATTACTGTAAGATTGCCACTTGAAGAAAGAACGATTTCTTTTATGCACGTTAGTAATTCATATAATCTACTTCAGTAAACCCCTGTTACTCATACCATATTAAGACTGTGTGTGTGTCTGTGTGTGGGAGTGGAAAGTTTTCAGGTTTGTCAAAGGCAAGCGGGCAGCATTTGGCTGGTCAAGTGTGCCTGGCTATCACTAGTGGCAAAGAAATGTCAATTTTATTCAAAATCACCTTCTTTTTTTATTAGATTTTTCCAGTTTCTTTGTTTTAATATACTAATTTTGTTTTTAGACATTTTTAGGGGAAACTTAATTTAAAATGTTTTTCTCACTTTTTTCTCTCTTTTTTAATTTAGTCATGTCCGATTCCACCTGCAAGCTAAGTCTCCCTCTAGCAAGCTCACTGCTAATTCTGTTACATCAGCTAACAGAGATACAGGTTGGCTAGCACTGTGCTTAGTGATGCATCCTAATTATGCTCTTTTGGACTCCCAGCTACAGATGACTGTGGCATCACTGGAGATGAAACTGACAGTCTCTCAACAACGGGGCCAACGTTAACATTGCTGCACCACCCAGGAGCCCACCTCTTGGCTTTTGTATCAATGCTTGTACATTGTTCTCGTGCCCAAGCTTAGCTGTTGCTATGATCACCGAGTTGAGGATTAGTCAACAGCTAATCAGATTTGTTAATATGTAATTTCTCTGCATTTCATGTAGTCAGTCAAGTGAAATTTATGGCTCAAATTGGTGGAAGAAAGTCCCCATGAAGGAAAAACATTAAAGTCTGGGACGTGTACTTCTGCTCAACCAGTTCAGACATGCTTCCTGATACAATGTTTGACATGGAAGTATGTCACGGTATGGAAGAAAAAGGTGTCATGATTTCACATTGTGACTAAGAAATGTAAGTAATTAAAGATGTAGTGTGTAAGGTTTAGTGGCATCTATTGACTGAATACCCCTCCCTCACCCCTCCCTTTCCAAGCGTGTAGTAGAACCTACGGTGGCCCATCAGGTTTTCTGCCATCACCCATCCTGATTACAACAATTCGCTTCTTTATGTTTTCGCTTCTTTGATGACTGGGATTGCTCTTTTGTGTACTAAAAAATAAGTCTGATCCTGTATTTGTCAAAATTTGGTTTCTCAAATTTCTCACAACACAAAAAAGATTAGCCAGCACCGGCAGCAACCACTGATTCTTCTTCTTTCTGAGTCTTCCAAGCCGTGCTATAGCGCCAGCAAACTGAAGCTGCCACTTCAAAGTAAAAATACACAAGGTGCTCTAGAGTCAGTGTTTGGTTTGTCCGTTCTAGGCTACTGTAGAAACATGGTGGCCTAACATGGCGACCTCTTTTGAAAGAGGTGCCGTCCCCTTAGTACATATGAAAGGCTCATTCTAAGCTAATCAAAACACAACAATCCACAGTTACAGGTAATTATACACTAATGAAACATACTACATTCCATTTCTGCTAATATATCCCCCTAAATCTCACACACTGCACCTTTAAATGTAAGTATTAAGTAATTATTCAAGTATTAAGCAAGAACTTATTTGTGTCTTTGAGTTTTATTTAGCCTTGCACTATTATAACCAGGTGTTTTTTTTACTGTATACTTAAGTGTCGTTTTCCACTATACAAGAAACTTCACATCACATGAGACCCTCAGACCAAAGCCTTACTGGTCAAGCTGTTGGTACACTGATACGTACTCTAAGCACAAACACATACGCACACACATGGAGGTGCAAGGACACACAGCACGAGTGGAAACTTTTGGTTGTTGGACAACAAAGCAGAGTAGGGGGTAGCAGGCCTGCAGCTTTGGGCTGGCTGGCTGAGGGTGACGATGGACCCCCTCTGCTCTCATTGTGGTTATAACAGCCACTGCTTTCAAGTGAACTCGGGATGAGCTCAAGCCAGCTCAAGTTTCCATTGAGAGACGGTCTAGCTATTGCTGTGACCTCCTTCTCAGCTCCACCGCAGCAGAAGGTGTGATACTATCGCACAACATGCGAATGGACTAGGCGCTATCTGCGGACTGCCACATAACGCATTGTTTGCGTCAGAAAGGGATGAATGGTGAAGACAGGCAGAGTAACTACAGATGTGAGTGGTAACTAGCTCCGTTCAGCTCGGTTACTTGCACTTACGTAACATCTGTACTTCTCTGGGTACTTTCAAAAGATGGTACTTTTACTTCTTGTAAAAGTGTGTTTGTGAGGAAGGTAATGTACTTTGTCATCCATACTGAGTAACTGATTCTCTTTTTCTGGTTAAATTGAATTTCTTTCTGTTCTGTTGGTTCAGCTCTTGGACTGCTTCGCTGTTGCTTACACTTCTCAGTTTGGAGCTCTGGCATTTTATTTTAGAACAAAAGGATCCCAAAAAGAGAAGAATAGAGCCTAACAAACTTCACTTCCTCACTCTTATAAAAAAGATGGTTCTCTCTCTCTCTCTCTCTCTCTCTCTCTCTCTCTCTCTCTCTCTCTATCTATATGTCTCTACCCTCGCTCTCTTTGACTCCCACCTATCCTTATGTGTACACATATATACGTGTGTGTAATGATGTCATACATATATATATATATATATATATATAAAAAGATGGTTCTTCAAAGATTCTTTAGTAAAGGCAATGGTTCTATATATATTTAAGCATTTCAGTTATGACACACACACACACACACACACACACACACACACACATATATATATATATATATATATATATATAAACAGCGACATATGTATTATATATATTATGTATATACTATATATTATATAGACACATGTATATATATATATATATATATATATATTATATATATATATATATATATATATATAATATATATTATATATATATATATATATATATATATATTCCTACAAATATGGTTCTTTAAAGGTTCTTTATTAAAGACAATAGTTCTATAGCATGTCAGAAGTATATATATATGTTGTATATGGGAAATGTAAGTAATTTTATGTAATATATTTCTACCCTAACACTTGTTGTTGTAACAATACTTTTACTGGTGTATGGGTTTAGGCTACTCTATGTGAGGTGGCAAAGCTGTGAAATAGCTTGTCTGAGATTGTGTGAGTGTGTGTGAGTGTGTGAGTGTGTGTGTGTGTGTGTGAGTGTGTGTGCGCACATACCGAGTCATAGCCTCCCAGTGTCTCCACGGCTTTGTAGATTTTCCACAGATTGACTGCAAGACAGAAAAGCCTAAATGTCATAATGAACAGTCAGAGGTTTACGTCTCCCACTGCTGGGGGCCGTTCACTGACATAAAAGTTTGGAATATTAATTGCTACTTAAGTAGAAAATTTACCAACTGAACTGTGAGTTGCTGTACCTGCTGCTATATAATATATAGGAGCAATTCTTTGCTTAAGGGAAGATTGAGATCCCCTCAAAGAAAAAAAAAGTCTACTTAATTTATTTTTATGTTAAAACCAACCAAGATCTAATTAGTCATTTTTTTAATAATAGCTCATTAATGATGTTTTCTTACTCGTTATGTTAAAAAAAAGTAAATTGTGCCAGAATTTCAGAGAATTTCTCCTCTATTACACATGAAAATGTGTTAAATTCATTAAACATCTGCTATTTTCTCACAATGAACTAAAACTATATATATGTACAAATTGGTAATACAAGTGTAACACAGTTCTTAAAATTTATACCTAATGAACTAAAAGGACTTTTATTAAGCATCGTAACCAAATCAGTCGGAGAAATTTCATTCAGAATTTTTTTTACATATATATCAGGTATGACATGGCAGCTATTTAGTTGGGTTTTTAGGTCCAAGAGTAAATGGCTTTTATTCCGTAAAGTAAGAGCTGGTAGCGATGGTAAAGACATATAGAGCTGGTAAAGACTAGTTTTATGTTTATATATATATATATATATATATATATATATATATATATATATATATATATATATTTAAGGTGACCACTGCTGATGGTACACAGTGATGGTAATGACCAATTATTTGATCATCCCACAAATAACAATAATATAAAAGTATATTTGAATATTGGTGTGATTTTTTATTAAATTGTGCTATTGAGATGAAATGCTGGAACTGCCTTAAGTGAAATATCTGAAGAACCACCCTTGCTAGTAAGCATGTTCTCGGAGAGTCTTCTTTTATGGGTCACCTTTAGGCTGTTCTGTAGATGAAATGAACCTCACACATTGCTGTACTCACTCTGTTTAAAGCCCAGGTGAGGTATTCTCTCGATGGGCGTGCCTCTCTCCTTCATAAAATGGTATAAATTGATGACGAAGGCTCTCTCCTCACTCTCCGACTGACCAGTCCTGGACTCCTCTGTGCTGCTGTTGGTTTGTTCTGGGTTCTCCATCTCCCTGTTGGACTAAAAGAACCAAAGATTGTTGACCATTTTAAGACAGTGTATAATCACATTAGATTCAAAATGCAATCCAACAATCCAATGTGCACAATGTTCCCCTCACCCCAGATGTAGTCCATCAGCCAAGACCTTTTAGTGTCTGATATTTGCTTCTTTAGCTTAGCAGTGGAGCTACAAGGCAAATGTGGCTAACAAGTAATAGAAGCTCAAACTCCACAAATTGGCATCATGGAAACTGCAGGCCTAAATCATCACAGGCTTGACTCAAATAGCATTGACTTGTTAAAGGGAAATTCCACCGATTTTTCAAAACGTCTGCATAATTCAATCCTTAAGATGTAAACAGTGTCATTCAGAGTGCTTTGATGTGAAGTGTTGCATTGTACAGAAACTTCCCCACTCAAATTTCTTTACAGTTGTGGTGGTACTATCCAAAACAACCAGTGAACCTACATGTGTCTCCCAAGCTTTTATATATAAAGTTTTTGAAGGTAGAATAGTAAAAAGTAGTTTTCTTGGGGGACAAGTACTACTCAACTTTGAATGGATTTTAAAAATATATATAAAAAATATTATCTCAATATCAATCCAAAACAATATGTCAGACATCAGGTAGCGTATTCATAACCATTTGATGTAATAATTTTCTATAAGAGAGGTTTTATAGGCATTAAAACTCCTCCTTCGGTTCCTATTACAACCACTGTGAAGAATTCTGACTCGCTAAGCTACTCTAGAAAGGAGCATTTCACACCAAACCACTTTACAGTTACTTTGTTTACATCTTAAAGCTTTAATCATGCAGAAATTCAGTGAAGTGCACCCTTAATTAAGTTTCAGACACAGTATGACAGTGTTGTCTAAAGAAATACAGTAGTAGCATCTATTTTGAAAGTCTGATATTTTTGTACTTTTTTACCTACAACAAGATAACAATACATGTCATAAATTTCATTTTCCACTAAACTGCCCTCATATATGTATGAAAATACCTGAGTAACATATTGTCTATGTGAACAATATGTTTTGTCCTGGAATTAATATCTATTTTGCTTTGAGTAATTGTCAAATTTCACTTTCATGTAAACAGTCTGATTTAAACAACAACAACAACAACAACAATAACGACAACAACAATAATCTGATTCACTTTCTCATCACCTCATATCAAATTACAGGTGAATATAGGTTCGTGCCTCCTCTTTCCGGGCCCAGTCATAGTAAGAGTGAGAAAACGAAAACACGGCAGGTTTTTACCACCACTTTCAATAAGTAACCAGCCATCCTGTCTGAAGGGAAACGGAAAGGCTGCTGGGGGTTTCACACAGGAGTCTGTGCAGTGAGCTGCACTCTCAGCTTCAGCAGGAATGCACCGGTGCACAGCGTCACAAACAGGAGACACTTACTGTAAGAGCCATGCACTGTCTAACACTGTCTTCAATTTAGAGAAGAATCTAGAAGTGAGATGTGTGGTTGGCAGCACAGTACAGTAACTGTTTTCAGAGCCTGCTGAGAAGCTTTAACAGGCCAGACCACTGGTGACTGTTTGTCTGTAAAATTTGTCACCCATTCAAAGCCTGTGTTAAATATTCAGTATAAAAGTGAATTCTGCACTGATACACCAAGTTACTATGTTGCTTGACAACCATATCTGACTGCTTAAACATTCACTTCAACGTACCGTTCACTTCCAAGTCCATCCAGTCCATAAATGACAACTGAGCTACAAAAACAGCCTGTTTTGAATTGACTGTTTCTGTGATGTCATGAGAACCGACTCATTTGCATACATCCACCTATTCAGCCTACTGCAGTTTAGCTCTGAGTGCTTTTTTGGAATGAGGCACAATACCGAGCAGCCAATCAGTACAGACTGCATTTGCGTAGATCAGTCTTAAATGTACAGTAACAAAAGCAGCCAGTGTAATTGTAAGGGATATATATATATATATATATATATATATATATATATATATGTGTGTGTGTGTGTGTGTGTGTGTGTGTGTGTGTGCAGAAATAAGCAGACATTTATCAGTCTGTCAGCTGTGTGCTGATCAAAGTGGAAGTGTCAAAAATGCCAGTGAGATAAATAAACAGACAGGATAAAGCAGCCCATTGAAGCTCAGGCCACAAGCAGGAAACGAAAAAAAACAGCCCAGCAGAAAACACACCAACTGTCATAGGATCAATCACACATTTAACCGCTCCAAACGTTTAACGAAGTGAGAGAGGATCCGTGGGTGAGATGGCAAAACAGATTATTAGCTCCAGCAATTCATAACAACCCACAGGAATGACAAATCAAAAATGAGATCTCCTTGTGAAGCCCGTATCCTACAGTATTATTGTTTTCTCATTTCTTTCCCATGTATAACATTTTTTGAGGTTTAATGTACCAAAAACATTCCCAATTAAATTTTACATGACCATTTCCATTCTATTTTAATCCCTTAGAGTTAAACAGGCTGGGCCTTTAACACTGAGAGCTCTGGTTTGATCTGCCATCCTGTTTTGCGCCTCATTCAAAAAGCACTCAGAGCTACAACACTCCGTATAACTTCACTGTGAATATACGCTATGATCACAAAAACAGTGAATTCAAAACGGGCTGTTTTTGCTCCTTCGTTTCCCTGTAGCGACTTTATGGATTGGTGAATGATCAGCATGTTTTAAACCTTAAATATCTCTCCTTGATGTATCAATGAGACCAGGCGGAAAGACTTTGCCTAAGTCTCTCCTGCTGCTGAGATATTTCTTCTAAGCCAAAGAGCTCAGCAATCTCACGTGTCCCGTCTTGTGTTTGTGTAGAGATCTCACACATACTGTGCTGAGATTTGCAAAGATAACAACACTCATCTTCATCTGCAAATGAAGTGTCATTTCTCATAGATCTCTCCTGTATTTCATGTCTAATTTTTGTCTAATGCAATTTCTCCTAAGACCTTTTAGGAGAATCGTTAAGTCTCCTAAGCTAACCAAGAAAAAATGATCAAAATCCTTAAAGCAGGGAACTGCAGCAGCTTCACAATGGCCCATTTGTATGTTACATGAATAATTTGCAAAAAACCAAGTCAATTCTACACAATTCTCCTCTTATCCAAACAAAATCGACCTGCCAAAACATGTTTAGCATCTTAGTTTTTCATATATGCTAAGAAGCTAATGCAGCTAAACAATGGGAGCAGATGTGCACCAGTTAGCATCAGGCAAACATGCCTAAACGTTAACATTCTTACTTCAAACTGTGTTAAGTTGTTCCGTAATCTTAAATAGACTTGCTTATGTGGTGTGATGATAGGCATGCAGTTAGCATGATGCTAATTCCCAGATAGCAAGCATATTGCTGCTGTCAGAACAAACCTTGTATCTTCAAAATAATAACTTTACAGGAGAGAAAAGTTACTCTTAATGCTTAATAAGTTAATGTAACCAGACTTATTTCCAAGTTATGTTGGGCCATTTCCTTTGGTCCATTCATCATTCACTTTACATGCAGTGTAAAGGGCAGCAGGCATTTTCAAATTATGTCAAAAACTAAAAAAAACTGTATGCCACCGCAGGTCCACCCACGGAACACCCAGATTATCGTTCTGCATACAATAATAGTTTTAACCAGTTTTTAATCTCCTCAAACAGATTTTAAACGTGCGTAGCCTTTTATTTTGGAAATAAACTAAGATAATTATAACAAACAATTGAAAGAAAAAAAATTAATAACTAGGCCTAATATAAATTATTGTTGCTGATGCTGTGCTATATTGGTTACAGCTGTATAACCAGCTTTATATATGATATTGCTGTTAAAATAATTTCCTAAACTAATTCACAAAGTAAAAATAGGCAATGAAATAAAGAAATAAAGGAAAAACATGTAAATTTGACAGTGAGGGCAAAATGAGCGATGCCAAGTGACATTTTGTCCAAATGTCTGCTTAATCACGGGTGGGCAGCCTGGAAAACCCTGAACAAAAAGACAGTGGGCTGCCAGCTTTGCCATCAGCGGGCCAGCAGTGGCCTGCTATCCTCTTGCTATCTGGGCTGATGGCTCGGCTTCCTTTAGTTAGCTACATTAGCCTTGTAGCTCAGGAAGACATGAAACACTGAACATGTCCACGTATGATTTTTTTGGCTAAAGTATTCCTTTAAACGGACTCACAGAAACCAGGTTGTGAGTACTCTGCCCAGTTAGCTAGCTGTGCTAAAACACCAAAAGCCACATGGGTCAGTTCTGTGTTTTGGCCTGGAATCTCCACTCCTGTACACGTTTCTGCAGGGTAGGAAGTGAATTTACTTTACTGTAAGTTCTGCTGCCATCAAATTAAATCACTTACCAAAACAGCTTGGTTTTTATATTACCCATCACCTGGCTAAGTGAAACAAAAGTGGGAAAACATACACTATAAATGTAAATGATTACTGGTACTGCCATTTCTCATTTGCTTCAATGATTCAGTGATGGACTTTTATTCTTCCCCCGCAGAGTGTTCAATGAGGTGACATTCAGTTACCGTATTACACTCTTTATTATGTAGCGTATTACAGTTATCATTTGCTACATGCTGTAATTTGTGTCACTGTCTGCTTTTGTGCTGGTTTATTTGTTTGTTTGCTTGTTTGGTGGCCAACATCTAAACCCTCAAGCAAGATTTCAGTTTCAAAAAGTACGCTGACAATATCTTGGCCAAAATGACTTGGCATTGCATCAGTCAGAGGAATCAGATTACAGCAGGCCAGTCAACAGAGCTCAGATATACAGTAAACCCTTGACTTTCCATCTGACGTCTGCAGTGCTTGTGCTGGGGCTTCATGTATATGATGCACACGGTTCAGTCACAGGGTTTCAGGCTGAATTGAGTTCTTCAGCCTGCAAACTGCTTCCCAGAAGCAGGCCTCTGAATGACTAATATTGAGCATTTAGGTCCCTGCTGGCACTACTGAGTAATATTGAAGATGTGGGCCCCTGTTTCTGTGTACTGGAATGAGTAATTATGAAATCTCTTCTCTATTCTGTGAAGGGAATAATATTGCAGATGTAGGCCGCAAAGGGGTAACCCTAAATGAGTCAAACTATCAACGCATCCACTATCTCTCAAGCCTACATCATCAAGGAGGAAGTTATTTCTATCAGCCTAGCCTCAACATATCTTTTTCTCTTTCTATGGCATGACTCTCTGACCAGAGTTGACTCATCTTCACTGAAATTTCACCCGCAGCGTTTAAAAGGCTGCCATCTGCACAAACACTTCCTGTGAAATTGACAACTTTGAAAGCAGTTTCGGGGAAGATTGTACTTTTGGGCTTTTCTTGGAATCTGATTCTCCTGGAGCAATTTAAATAGGCAAGAAAAGAGCTTAGCTATGAGGATTAACTACAGTATTGAAGGAACAGTTCTTGACAAAAATCTAATATTGTTAACTATATAAAAAATGGACAAAATAGTGTTGCTACAAACAATAGCTATAGGCTGTATTTCGTCCATTTTTTGGATAACACTATGTCATGTAAGTCAGAAATCACAAACGCAAATCTAATTTGAGTTTACTTAACAACTAAGTGTGGTTTGAGGCAAATGTGTGATTATTTAGTCATGCAATTAGCGCAGTGCTAATTTCTGAACAACTGGCTGCCTTTACTTCTTAGCTGCATTAGCCTCGCGGCTCCAGCACACAACAAAAGAAGCAAATGTCAGACACTAAACATGCCTTGGCTGATCAGTTACACTTGAGCTTAGGGGCGAGTTGTGTACATTTGACTTTTCGCCGAGCTGTTCCCTTAAAATATAACCAGGGCCAGTGTGAACCTGCTGTAGTGGCTCGTTCCTCGGCTGTGGCTGAACTTCAGCAAGACTATTTCACTTATATTTAGACCACAAAGCTGTTAAATGTTACATCCAGGTTTCAAACAGGAAGGAGCTCGTTGTCCGACTACAGACCCCCCGCCCACCCCCCACTCGAAACCGCAACTAAAAACAGAGCGTGTACCAGCTGACATGACAGACTTTGCCGTAAGCAGCATCTCTTAAATTTCCACCCCATTCACATTGCGCAAACATGCGTGGGCCGCAGGCCGTGGACGTGTCAATAGCACCCTCAGAGCGAAAGTCGAGGGAGATGCGATCGGAAGGCCATGCTTTTGCCACCGAAACCGCATGGCGTACAAATTGCAAGCCTGCAGCCACTTTGGGCCCCTTTACCAGCACCGTCTTCTATCATAATAATCATGAGAAAATGGCCCTCTAGCCTCAGGTGGGCGTCCAATAAATGGAATAAAGACAGATCAAGCAGCACGATGCATGAAGGTGTCAGAAATTTACCCACAAACAGACAAGTTTTCAAACAGCAAGAGTGGGAACACTGAAACCCAAAGAATCATCAAGAGGAGTAATCATACTAAGACTAAGTGATGAGTGTTAACCTACTGGAAGTGTTGTGTTTTTTTCTGCCCTTAAAAACTCCTCTTTCTTGCAAAATGACAATTGAACAGAGGAAAATTTCAGCCTGACTCATATCGGCTCTGTCATGTGAATACATGTGAAGATCCGCTGAAGCCGTAACAGAAGTAACGCAATTAGGCCTGCCACAAACATCTCATCACCGCTTGAACTAAATTTTCTGAGCTGAACATTCTTAGTTTTCATAATTCCTCACATCACAACGGAATATGAATTGGGTGCATTTTTATCAGTTAGGTCATGGCAAGTGCATGCAAATATAAGAAAGAAGAAATCTCATTTATTGAGACGCATCAAGGTTCTTACGAATGCAGCTGATGCTATAACATTTGTAGAGGGCAGTGGTGAGCAATGTTTGTTTATTTGAGCTCGAGCTGTGCCTGTCGTCAGTTGGGAGCTACTAACTGCCCGTTACAGGACCAGTTTTAACAAGCCCTCGTCCGCTTGGCCTTGTCATTTCCCTCTGGGGGAATCCCAACACCACCTTAAGGGCCGTTCTATTACTGTTTTAGCTCAAGTGAGGGCTTTTAGATGAGATTAAGCAAATTTTATGTATGTTACACCAAAGTTTGCATGGTTAGCTGATTAGCTCACTGAATGCGCACCATCTGAATAATCTGCCCATCACTGTCCCATCTCCTCCTTGTGGACCATTTAATAACAAATGTGGGATGCACAGCCAACAAGTTGTATTGGTGAGTGCACTGATGAAATGAGGCCCAAGTATTCGACAGCTAGGAAGCTTAGCTAATCAGCCAATTTGACCACTTTGGGCTTGTATTTTAATAAGTGAAAGTGATAAAAAAGAGAATGAAATTGTTATACGCAATTATTCATATGGCAATTAATCAACAGCTAAAATCTCATGATCATGACAGGCCTAAACACAAAAACATCTCACAAACCGTTTTACAATATTTGCTCATCAGAACTGTCTAGACGCAGAACCGCGATAAGCCGCAGGGCTGTGGATTGAGAAATCACTCAGAATTAGCGAGACTGCAGATGTGTTTTCCTGGTATGTTCTCACCTGGTTCAGTGAAATTTTCTCCTCTGTTGTCTCTTCACACACTTCTATCTGCTCCTCCGCCCCGCTCACCTCTCCACGAGGGTCCGACACTAAAAAAGAGCACCACAAAAAAACACACACTTTAAGGTAAGCTTCTTATTAAGCAAAGTATTAAGAATTCAGACTCTGGTAAAAAATACCTACAGTACTGACTGTTTTTAAATGGCATGAATATGACTGTCAAACCGTTTCACTTTACGGATGCAGCAGATACCCACAAGTGCCTTCAGTAAAACCACAAGCAGCAAACACAAATGCTGTGAAAAGCATTGCGGTGATTCTGGTGTTGTACAACCAAACAATAAGTGAAAAATTTCTCACGAATCCCAAGCTTGTTTTTTTTTTCCATATTGCAGACTTATTCATGATTTATAAGCTGTTTGTTTGTCCAAATCACTAATGATGTAGGCTGTCCTAATCTCTTTTCCACTGTCATTAATGTAAAATGTAATTTTTCAGGGCTTCAAATGTATGTATGTCAAAATAGGTGAAAACGTGAAGCTCCAATTATGTGCACTCTTAAAAAAAGATGGTTCCTCAAGGGTTATTTAGTAAAGATCCATATAGATCGTTATGTATAAAACCCAAAAAAGGTTCTTCTACTGTCATGATGTCATGCTTGTAACAATAGAAGAACACTTTTTGGTGCTATATAGATATATTTTCAAAAAGGTTCCATATAGAACCTTATACAACACATTCTCCATCCATCTGAAGAACCATTTCACCATGCAGATTGTTCTTTGAGTGTCCATGGTTCTGCATCCATTATCCTTGCTAAAGAACCCTTTGAAGATCTTTTTTAAGAGTGAAGGAGGTACGATAGTTGTGCAAGCGCTACAGCTGAAAGGCCTTTTGAAAAGGCCTTTGTAGTCATTTTGGTTCATTACAGCGCAATAATGCACAAGTGTATATATGTATAACATACGCTCGTCCAACCATAATTCCTGACCCAACGTCATAGGTGACGTATTCCAGATATATCATGCAGAGGAAGTAAGGAGCTATTCGGTACCAAGGCTGGATATACCAATACTAAAGTCAAGGCACTCTTACTCCTATTGTACTGAAAAAGTGCCTTAATTTCCAAGGCAAATACATTCAGGAATGTTGAAAAAGGCCTTATTTCAACTTTCTCAACAATGATATATTCTGAGGGAAAGCTGGCACTGTTTATTAGTTTTTATTAGTATCTACTGAATAATTTTCCAGCCGGACAGAAGGAGAGCTGAACTCCATAATACAGCGGTTTAAAGCAGGGTCGCACCTGATTGGCTGGTGATTCAAAATAAAACGCAAAAATCCAGCCAATCAGCGCGAAACCCTCGAGTCGCTGCTCAAAGACCCGCGAGCCAATCACGCGCCCTTCACGCGGGATAACAAACGCAGCGCTGTGCTGAAGAAAAACGGCCATTTTCAACTCTAAAGACGGTTATTTCTGATAACGGAGTCTTAAAATAACGTTCAGAAACTGAAATAAACACGAGAACCAGCCCAACACGGTAAACCGCGAACAAACACAACACCTGCAGGTATGTTTTTACAGTTCAGTTTGAAATGTGATGCTCTGTTTACGACTTGAGAGTATGAGAAGAAAATTATTGAACATAAACGGCTGTGTTTCTAGATGAAGACGTCAGAAATGTGTATGTATGTAAGATATAGGCTATTCGTCAGAATAAGAGCTTTCAAACGCCCTTTGAATGAAAGCTGTAGGTTAAAGATTTTCAGAGATATTATAAGAAAAGTGGGTGAAGCCCATTTTGAGGCGTCGACGACTCACTGGGCTTCAGAGCAAACTGAGTTAAAGTGCCCATATCATGGAAAACTGAATTTCCCTTGCTCTTTTTTTTAATAGAAGAGTTGGTGTAGCATGTAAACACCTTTTAAAGTTTTAAAGGTTCCCAGTGTTCAGTTCAAGTACATGCAGGCAAACTAAGCTACAAAAACAGTATTTTTTGTTTTTGTGATGTCACAAAAAACAACAAACTCGCATATATCCGCATATCCAGCCCACAGAAGTTTAGCACCACCCATTCATGGTGAACACAGAAGTTGTAAGACAGGGGTTCCCAATTCCAGGACCCAAAACTATGCACTTTTTGTGCTTTCCCTCGTCTACACCCATTTCAGCTCTTTAACAAAGTAACAAGCTTCTCTTTTGCTGGTTCAGGTGTAGAAAGATCACTGTATCATTGACTTCTGACTGTTTTTGGTCCATAAAGCTGCACAAACGTCACTAGTTATGAAGCGAAGACTTTTTAAATAGCCTACTCTTTGCAGAGAGAACTGTGAGGAAAATAAGAGAAAGAAGAAGAGAAAGAGAAAGAATAAGACAGAGAGACAATGAGAGAAGAGAGAGAGAGAGAGAGAACTGTTCTAATATGAAACCGCACGATTACAACATTGCTTCCTGTCTGTGTGTATAAACCACAGCTCAGTGCTACCCTCTACTAATATGAAACACTTGCTGTATATACAACAACACCATCTCCAAAATTTAAAGGGCCCATATCATGGAAAAATAAAGATTTCCTTACGTTTTTGAAGTGAATGAGTTTAATGTAGTTTGTAGTTTAACACTGTTAAAGTCGTACCTTTCACTTTTCAGTCCATTCAGTTCGTACATGGAAACTAAAGTGCAAAAACAGCCTGTTTTGAATACTGTTTTGTGATGTCACAACAAGAGCACTTTAGCATATATCCACATGTTTAGCCTACATCAGTTTAGCCACGCCCATTCACAGCGAAGTTATGAGAAGGGTTTCAGCCTGGACGGGATACAGGGCCACCAACCAGAACAAAGCCTAATTTACTATAGCAGTCTTAAAGGAGAATTTCACCGATTTTGCAAAATTTCGGCATAGGTCACTTAGTTGTAAACAAGACATTCAGAGAGGCCTGGTGTGAAATGTTCACTGTAGAGAAAACTTCCTGACTTTGACTTCCCTTAGCAGTGGTGTTGATAGGAACCAGGGGTCACCATGTCTACAAAACAAATATAGCCATTTTATTTACTATCCAAAACCCCCAGTGAACCTACACGTGTCTCCTGAGCTTTTATATGTAATGTTGGTGATGGTAAAATAGCAGTGATTCTAAACAAATAGCTTTGTTGGAGGACAGTTTTGTCTTATAACACCCTGCATGTACCTTTCTGCAGTGAACGGCTTTTAATAAAGACTCAGAACCATCATAAAACAGTGTCTCAGACATCAGGCAGTGTATTTACAGCTATTTCACATGATGTCTTTTAGAGGCATTAAACGCCTGGTTCCTGTCACCACCACTATGACCAACCAAGTTCCTCTAAAGCGGAGCGTTTCACATCAAACCACTCTGAATGACTTGGTGATTTAATAATGCAGAAATTTTGAAATGTTGGTGGAATTCCCCTTTAAAGGTACAGTAAAAAGCCTGTTTAATTCTAAGGGATAAAGAGAGGTTACAGTGGTCACGAAAAGTTAATTATGGCTGCTTTTAGTGCAGGAAAGCACACAAATGTCAAACTTGGAGCTCAGGGAGAAGAAATAAAATACAAGGCTAAAGTAGGACGTGGGCCCTTTATCCAACTGAAACATCTTCAAGACTCATTAGGTCTAATCCTGTATTGTAGGTATCCTGGGAAGGCCGTGGGAGCTGCTGAAGCACAGCTTGGCGGTATCACCCATCAGTGGTTGGTCATAGAGTCAGCAACAACCACTGACTAAAGCGTTTGTCTGTTTTTTTTTTTATTCTTCTTCTCTGCAGGTCAACTTTTTGTGCTGAAATATAGATTCAACCATCAACCAAACCGTCCACCAACTTCCTCTTCACTCCAATCCGCTTATATTGCTGTGTGTGAAAACCCAGGACGCTGCGCTTTCGAGATCACTCGCTTCCTGTGCTGCGGCATTCTCTTATTTTACGTCCTGTACCACAGACTCAGGACCCATCGCGGTGGTCAGCCGATGCCAGAAAACATTTAATTTCCATGTAAGTGTGAACACAACAGGAATCTACGTTGTTGACCTAAAGGGGAATTCCAGTGACTTGTAATATATATTGAACTGACTACAATTCAGTTACTGAGTTGTAAACAATATCTTCAGCTCAAACATAGCCATTCTATTCACTATACCTACGTATGTAAACTATATATTATATTACATATAAACTATCATACCTTGTGAATATGCACCATGTTCATGACCATTTCATTTAATAATAATGCATTTAATAATAAGTTTCTTTGAGGGAGATTTTGGGGGCATTAAAATATTCAGATGTCTGGTTCCTGTCACCAACACTGAACAATTCTGACTTGGTTTCTCTGGAACGGAGCACTTCCCAATGACACACAACCACAATGAATGACTTTGTTTACACCTTAAACATTTACTTATGCAGCCTTATTATGCACAATTTAAAAAAAATGGTGGAATTCCCCTTTTAATGAACACTTAGCCCCTATCTCAGCCTGAAATGCCAATATGATGTCATTTGCATTATGCTAATTGGTGGCTATTCACTGTTCACCAATTTCTGACTGGACTATTCCTTTAAGTACCCACACATTAATTACTCAGCCTCATAGCTGCACAGCCTACATATGAGCTTCAAAGTTATTGTAGTTACTGAATAAAAAGCCTGCAGAAGGAGTTAAAGGGGAATTCCACTGATTTTTCAAAATTTCTGCATAAATATATTCGTTAAGATGTGACAGGTCATTGTGGTTTTGTGTGAAATGTCCTGTTTCAGAAGAACTGAGTCAGAATTGTTCACAGTGGTGATGATAGGAACCAGATGTCCAAACCGTTTAACGTCTCACCGTTGTCAAGTTATGACACAAAATGGTTATGAATGTGTTGTCTGAATACTTGGAGTTAAAGTTTTGGGAGAAACTTAAGTCCACACATGGTGAAGAGGTACATGCAAGGTGCTTTTTGGCAAAACGGTACCCTTTTTTTCAAATTTATCACTATTGTATCATCATTACCATTACATATAAAAACTCAGAAGACTTATGTAGGTTCACTGGTCATTTTTGGATGATGAATACAATGGTTATGAGTCAGCTGTAGACATTGCGACGCCTGGTTCCTGTCACCACCACTGTAAAGAAAATTCAAGTTGTGAAGTTTGTCTATAATTCATTTCACATCAAATCACTCTGATTGCCTTGGTTTACGTCTCATTGGTTGAATTATTCATTTTAAAAAAATGAGTTTCCCTTTAAGTAAAAAGGCAACAGTGTAGATTCTTCTGTATTATTTTTTTTGGAGAACTGCTGAATCGCTCCACTTATTTCAAAGGCTTGAATATTGTGATATTAGAGGCGCTCAATACAGCCAGACTCGTTCAGTTCATTGTTTTTCCCAAGCAAGATGCTGTAATAAAACTACGATGTTTAAAAATCTCGTCCTGTATCACACCTGACTGAAATAACAGCCATTCACCATGAGCTTCAGGTTAATTCTCTACCCTGTAATTTGAAAGATAAGCCTTATCAGCCCTGATAAGATTTATAGGATATTCAGTATGTTAGGAGTTTATCAGATGCGGGGTTTTTTACGCTAGCAGCAGTACTGTACATGTTTCTGTTTCCCTTAACCACTTCCTCAGTTCTGCCTACAGTCACAAATATCTAACCGAGCTCATACGCTACGCAATACAACCCGGCGCTTTATCTCGTCTTTATGTGCCGCTCTGCTTATTTTGCTGATTAGAATTTCAAACCACACGCTTGCTGAAGCTAAAATTCTTACTGTAAAGTACTTACGAGTCACAGACTGACATAAAAAAACATGATTGATCATCAGTTACTGCTCTCAAAAAGCCATTCTTAGGCTAGAGGAGTGTCTTTCCTGACCTAAAATGTTAAATCTGCCACTGTACGTCTTAGCACATTTCCAGTAGAAAGTAAGCCAATATAGTAAATCCTACAGCAAAGTAGTTTTATAATGCGAAATTACTACAATATAGTATAGTAATGGTACTATATCAGTACATAGCAATGTTAAGTTTGCTACATATTTCTAAAAAAAGGAAATTTGTAGATTTAAGATTCTAACACATGTACCCTAGTAATATCACTTCATTTGTAAAACAGGTTGTTGTAAATAAATAAAAGTGAACAGTCAGCTCTTAATGATCCTCCACAAAGTTCAGTAATATCACATCGGCGGACGTACCCATTGTAAACGTGTGCCTCGCCCAGTGCTTCTGATTTCTGCGTGTTCTCGCTCCTTCCTTCACCGCGCCGTCTCTTGTCTGCACTCTAGTTAACAGCTCCACAATGTGCGCTCACCACAAAACAAAAGCCTTTCGAAATCTTGAGGCACGAACCAGATTGGTCTTCCCGCCTCTCATTGGGCAAAACTATGACTTCCTTACTTCACTGGGGCAAAGGACCATGGGACCTTGAGTTTTCTTTCAGAGAGTGTCGCTCGCTTGTTAATTTATTTATTTATTTAATTTGTTTTTTTTTTCATTTGATGTTCTGATTATACAGTAAACAAACTACAGCAAGAACATTACCTTGTATTCATAAGCATTTTGATTTTGTTCAGCAACAAACAAAGTTTGCTTGACTGTGTTTCTTAGACAAATATAAATAATGAAATCAATGGCTATTAACAAATTTATTTCGAAAACAATTTTTTAATGAAAAAATAGATGGGGAGTTCCACTGATTATTCCCCCAAAAAAGTAATTACATGGATAAGATGTAAAGTCAATTAAGAGTAGTTTGTTGTATCGGAGAAACTTACCAAGTCGGAATTGTTTACCATGGTGGTGATGGGAACCAGACATCTGAGGAGTTTAATGCCTTGAAAGTCTACCTCACAAAATTATTACATGAGATGGTTATGAATACACCACTTAAGACGTCGTTTTAAGCTAGTTTTAGAGAAGATTTAGAACTAAAATGTATTTTTAAAATACTTTTACGGTGGAAAAGGTGCATACAGGAAGTTTTGAGTCTGAAACCGACTCAAGTTTAACAGAATTTTGTGCAAAACTGACCTGAACTGACTTAAAACTGACCCTTAGGCCCAATCCCATTTTACCCCTCATCCATACCACTTAGCCCTTAGCCCTCTGTTTTGCACGTTCACGTCTAGGGTTAGGGTGTCCCAATTTTTGTTGAGATAGAGGGGTAGGGCGAAGTGTTAGGGCTACATGGCCCTCCAAACGGAGGTTTTTCAGAGTCACACTCCAAACAGAGTGTTATGAGGAAAAAAAAACAGAAAAACCGGCAAGATGGCTGCACAAGCGACTAAAGAAACCCACAGATGTGAGTATTTTCTTTGTTAAAAAAATTACGATAACCATTGTATTATTTTAGTTTAATCTCGTTTCAATGTATTATGGTTGTTTTCTTTGTAACAAGCATAAAAAAATCACTAAAGTACGTTAATGTTTCGGTAGCTAGCTAGCTAACTTTACCGTTCCACCTTAAATAGTCCAGCAGTTTTGACGCCTGAAGCACCAGAACGTAACTGCTGCACGATTTAAGGTGGAACGGGAAAATTCGAACAAGAACCTGGTGAATCGCTGACTTCAGCTTCGTATCACCAAAGAATTAGCAGTGGACGATAATAAATAATTGTCTTATACCCCCTCTTTGAAAGCATACGATGCCCTAAATGTAACTAAAGCCCAGCAGTGCTTTCAACCACTACCCATTGTAGCTCTGTTCCAAGGGGTTAGGCTGACACTCGAAAACAAGGGGTAGGGGTAAAAAGAAGAAATGGGATTGGGCCAAAGTGTCCAGTAAATCCTGATAGGATAGTACTGGTTAAATTACTGTATAGTGACATTGTAGGTTATGGATAATTTAAATAAAAACATAAATGATATGTATTAAAATAATCAACTGTTCAAAATTAAGCTGTTTTATTTCCCCTGCATCCATTTTTTACATATCCAGAAAACAAGGTCCGAACCCAACTGACGTGGTCAGATATTTCTGGCTCTAAACAAAATTCCTGCTTCCTGTCACCACAGCTGTGAAGAAAATAGTAGGCAAGTTTCTCTACAGTGAATCAGTTCATGGAATGACTTTGTTTACATCTTCATGAATGACTAATGCAGACAAATCGGTGGAAATGCTGGTTAAGTAAATTTTGTAGTAGTTTTTGAAAGTAGCCAGCAGAGTCTAAGCATGCATGTATCTTCCTCAGTTCTGTTGTAAAAGGATCTCAGGTGGCTCATCATGAAACTACTCGAGAGAACGATCAAGAATATATAAAACAGCGTCAAGGTAAAGGGTCACTGCGTTACTCGAGTGCTGTTTCATAGATGATCTGATGACTTCACTGTAAGTGCAAAAACAAGTCCTTCTGTGAATAGTTGTGACCTAACGTTTGACTGGCACTGTATTTATATACTCCTTTTGTTCTGCTGAATTGCAGTGCAATACAGCTACTTCTGTTTTCATTAGTGTTTCTCAAAAGATTCCCTTTAATCTGTCAGCCAGTGAAGACAGATAGACTAGAACTGATGTGTAGTTTTCCATTTACTTTAAATGAAGTAATCAGTGTAGAACTTTACATTCATTTAAGCCTTAAAAGTCACAATTATCACCAACACTAGCACATTGAAAGAAGTGGAGAACGTCTGTTGAAAGTGCAGATTCTAAACTTTATTAATTAATGCTTGTGTTGTTTTGTCATTTTTTGACTGAATATAAATGTAGTTTATTGCATAACTTACGATGTACAATCTTAGGCAAAAGTTTGGGCACCCCTGGTGAAATTACACGTTTTGTTGAATTTCTAAGTGAAAATAAGTTCTCTTCAGAGACCACACTTCTGTACATTTCAATGCACATTTACTGTTTATTTGCTAAATATTAGAGGGGGGGGGACATAAAATGTGGCCAGTGCAAAAGTCATGGCGCATTTCATATTTTAGGTTTTATTTTTTTCCAAATATGTTAAACTCGGCAAATAAAGCGAAACTGCATTGAAATATATAATGCCGTTTAAGCCTGCTTAACTTGGAAAATCAATATACAACTGTAACCAATATGTAAATATATAGTAACATTTGAGTAATATAGTCAAATAATAGTGTTAGCTTGTGTCAGTTAACCATTACCAATTTTAACTTAAATTGTTCCTATTTATAGTTATGTCTGTTAACCCTTAATATCCCAAGAGTTAAATACACTAGAGAGATGATACTGCGATGCACCTGCCCATTCTATAAGATTTACATTGTGAGATGAGAAGGAGCTTGTACGCTTCTTGTAAAGGAAGGAAATCAATACTCAGTCTCTTTGGTGGGGGGTTTTATTGGTAAAGGGGTCAGTTGAGTAAGTGGTTATTATTTTAAAAATCAGTGCTCTAAAGTCCTGAGACAGCGCATGCACTAACCTTATGACTGCATGCTTTTTCATACAAACCTATTTAATAATGTCTACATTTATGAAAATATGTCTGTGTTAACAGACAGACATATATTCTTAGCATATTTTTTGTGGTTTGTCGCTTTCTTTTGAAAATGGGGGGAATTTGGGTCACCCTGAAAATGTTTTGTGATAAATCTACTCAATAATAATGTCTACATTTCTAAGTCTCAGTATGGAGACGTGCCCCGTACTGTTTTTTCTTGTGCATGTTTGTGCATATTCTTGTGTAAATAGTGGAGAAGGGGGGTTGCCCTGATAAAGAACACTAGCATGCTTAAAAGTCTGCGTTTATGAATTTTGCAACTGTGCCCCATACTGTGTTTTTTGTGTGGTTTTTCTTGTTCTCTTGGAAATGGGGGAGAGCGGGGATTGCCCCGATACAGAGATGTGCGTGAGTCTTAAGAAGCACAGGTGAAAGTTCTGTTGAGAATTTCCCCTTAGCACATATTACCTAAACAACAACTTCAACAGAGAGTTTGATAATAAGCATGTATTAAAATGACTGGCGAGTTGCTGTGTTCTGTAATGTCTGAAGTGCAGCACCTTCCTTCTATGGTAACAGTTTGTAACCTATAGTGTGACTAATGCTTTGTGAACACTGTTTGAACAGTAGAATTACCAGACTAATATTTACTCCTGCTATGAAACGAGAAGTGTTGGACAGTCAGTGCTAATGGTAAATGTAGAGCACCACCTCCAGTTAACCCATTAAACTGTAAAGAACCTCACTCAAACTGCAAAAGTTGCAGCTTAGCTTCACAGTAGTTACTGAAAATCATTTATGGTAGATGCTGGTTAATAGGCCTCAATAATAATAATAGACCTATAGTTCAAGAAGATAAAGGGGAAATTCCACTGATTTCTCAAAATTTCTGCATAATTAAATGGCTGAGATGTAAACAAAGTCATTCGGAGTGGTTTGGTGTGAAATGCTCTGTTCTAGAGAAACTTACAGTCAGAAGTGTTCACAGTGGTGGTGATAGGAACCAGACGTCCAGAGTTTAAGGCCTCTAAATTACACAAAATGGCAGCAAACATTACCATCATCACTTATACCATGCCTCAGACACTGTTTTATGATAGTATCACAGGTTTTACCCCTAAAGCATGTGTGTATTTTTTAAATACATTCATGGCGGATAGGTACATGTAGGTAGTTGTAAGGCACAGTTTTTCACAGTGGTGGTGATGGGAACCAGACGTCCAAACCATTTAATGCTCTAAAAGCTACATCATAGAAAGTTATTACATGAAAATGGTTACAAATAGACTGTCTAATACCTGAAACATTGTTTCACAGAAGTAAGGTTTTGGTATAGATTAGGTTTTGACGTAAAACTTTTTTTTTTTAAGTCCATGCATGGTGGAGATGTGCAACCTCATTTCCAAAAAAGGTTGGGATGCTGTGCAGAATGTAAATAAAAATAGAATGCAATGATATGCAAATCTTGTAAACCTTATGTTTAAAGGAAAATAGTACAAAGACAACATATCAAATGTTAAAACTAAATGTTGAAAAGTGAATGATAAATTTGATGCCAACAACACGTTCCAAAAGAGTTGGGACGGGGGCATATTTACCACTGTGTTTCATCACCTCTTCTTTTAACAGCACTCTGTAAGTGTTTGGGAACTGAGGACACACTGCTGTAGTTTAAAAAAGTGAAATGTTTAACCATTCTTGTTTGGTAAAGCATTTTGGCTGCTCAGCAGTTCTAGGTCTCCTTTGTCGTATTTTTCATTTCATAATGCGCCAAAAGTTATCAGTGGTGACAGATCTGGACTGGAGGCTGGTCAGTTTAGCAGCTGGACTCTTAATATAGAGCAATGCTGTTGTAATACATGCAGAATGTGGTTTGACACTGTCTTGCTGAAATAAGCAAGACCTTCCCTGAAAAAGACGTTGTCTGGATGGCAGCATATGTTGCCAAAACATGTATATATCGTTCAGCATTAATGGTGCCTTCACAGATGTGCACGTCACCCATGCCATGTGCACTAATGCCCCCTTTACCATCATGAATACTGGCTTTTGAACTGTGCACTGATAACAAGCTGAGTGGTCTTTAGCCCAGAGGACACAGTGTCCATGATTTCCAAAAATAATTTAAAATGTTGATTCATCAGACCACAGGACACTTTTCCACTTCCCCTCAGTACATTTCAAATGAGCTCAGACCCAGAGAAGGAGGCAACATTTCTGAATCCAGTTTATATGTGGTTTCTTCTTTGGATTTTAGATTTTTAACTTATGTTTGCGGAAGCAGCGCTGAACTGTTTTCACAGGCAGTGGTTTTCAGATGTGTTCCTGAGCCCATGCTGTGATTTCCTCTACAGAATCATGTCTGTTTTTAATGCAGTGCCGCCTGAGGGCCCAAAGATCACGGCCAGCAAATACTGGTTTTTGGCCTTGTCCTTTACATACAGACTTTTCTCTAGATTCTCTAAATCTTTTGAATGATATTATGTACTGTAGATGATGAAAAGCAAAAGTTCTTTGCTATTTTATGTTGAGAAACGTTATTCTTGCATTGTTGCACTATTTGCTCGTGCAGTCTTTTGGTGAATCCCTCCTCATCTTTACTTCTGAAAGCCTCTCTGGGATGCTCTTTTTATACCCAGTCAAGTTACTGACCTGTTGCCAATTAAGCACCAGGTGATTTTTAACATTACACAACTTTACCAGTCTTTTGCCCCCGTCCCCAGTTTTTTGGAATGTGTTGTTGGCATCAAATTCAAAATGGGCAAATATTTTTCAAAAAACAATAAAATTTCTGTTTCAGCATTTGATTTGTTAACTATTTTCAATTAAATATAGGGTTCAAATGACTTGCACATCATTTCGTTTTTATTGACATTTTGCACAGCGTCCCAACTTTTTTGGAAATAAGGTTGTACATGCAGGGAGTTGTGAGACAAATAGTCCCTAAAAACATTTTTTTTTTTTTTGAGATTTACCCCTATTTTACATTGATCAGCATTACATAAATAATACTAATAAAACTCAGAAGATGCTTGCACGTTTAATGGTGGTTTTGGATAGTTAATAAAATGGTCAATATTTGCATTGTAGATGTTGCAAACTTTAGTTGCTCTCATCACCACTGATTAATTCCGACATTGTATGTTTCTCTAGAACACATTTCACACTAAATCACTCTGAATGACTGTTTACATCTTAATTTATGTCGAAATTTCTATTATGTAAAAATGGCCTTCTAAGCAAGCCAGTGTAATTTAAATGATTTGTATTGCTGTTTATTTTTTAATATTAGGAGATTAAGGCCCAATAGAGTATTGACGCTCTATGGGATCCAACCCGAAACCGAACAGCATCTGCGTTTCTAAACCGGGGTTCAAAAACAGAAAGCCCCATCCTGATTATGTAGAAAAATGACATTCAGTGTTTTGAACCGCCGAGCTGTTATGATGTGCTGGTAGACCGTTGTGTACTCGATGGTGCACTGCAGCCGGTATTTTGGCTGCTGAAGTTTCGGATCTGTGTTATGGAGGGGCCTATCTCTCTTCTCTGTCTCTCTGTCTTCCACCTGCCCGGATAGTCCCTGACATTTAACCAAGTTTAACCTTTAAATGTCAGAAAGAATAACAGAGGCCTCAGCCCAGAGGCCAGGCACACCAAGGGAGTTTCTCGGGTGAAAATATTAGACAAAACATCCGCCGTTCTGTCGCGCTGGGAGACAGAAGAAGTGCCGCTTTTCTGCCATTTCTGCCACACAGCCTTCACAAAACCTGCAGCAGTGTGGACGGGCCTGAATAGCTGAGTGAATTGGTGAATGTCGCACATGTGAAATTGTGCACGCTGATATCAGAGGAATGGAAATGAGGGAGGTTTCAGTGCGGGAGATTTCGGTATTGCGTCTTAGTCAGTCTGAGATCACACCATACTTTCAGAACGTCCCTGGCCCCACATGCGTGAAGCAGCTTAAAGATAAACTGCTGATGTGTGAGCCGCAGTCTTTTCTCTGTGTAATCATTACCGCTGGCCACTGAGGCTGTGATGTCATCTTGGAGCTCGCTCTTAGCATGCGGACGTGTTCCCGGTCTGGGTCTAAGATGATGTTCTATATGGGGGAAAAGGAATGTTTTTGAAAATCGCTCCTGTGGTTAACCAACAAGTTCCAAAGCCTGTTTTTGTTGTACACACATTTTTTCCCCTGAATATCAAGGTGTGATTTGAATTATGAGGTCACTGTATAGTCTAAATGGAATTTTTATGCATATGCTAAGTGCAGGCTAACAGTTCTATGCATTGAATTGACATCCTGAGATTGTCAACCTCATTAGAATGCATCATGCAAGCCAGCAAGCTTTGTTAAGTTTGTGCTTTTGGCAGTTGTAGCCTGCAGATGTAAGTAGCTGCTGTAATTTAGCTGCTGATTTACCGAATGTGTTGTTTAGTACGTGTTTAAATTGCTTCATGTAACACTTAAGTTACATGGAACATATGTTGCAGGCAACTCACTAGTAGCATGAAAGTGTAAAGCCAGCCTAAGATATAAAAATGATAAAAAAAAGAAAAACCTGTGATAAATGCTCATTTTGAGCATTGCACAAATGACTACCTAGTATGTAGTATGAAGCTGATACCTTGGCAAACATTTCTTTATACTTTTTTGATTTCAAAAGAGAGAATCATTACAGACTATAGTACAAATATATGTCCACGTCATGAGTTTTTGCATGTTTTTGTTTTCCTTTGCACCATAATCCATAATACAAAGAAGATAAATAAGTTTAATACACACAAAGTGTAAAGGGTTTCAGGTGCACAAGAGTTTTATTCTTATTTTATCATATCTTCATGGTTGTATCTTAGAGGTATTATTGAACATTTTAAATAAACAGTAGAAGCATTGATATCTCAAACAAATCATTCAGGGTGGTTTGATGCAAAATGCTCCATTTCTAGAGAAACTTGCCGAGTCAGATTTCTTTAAATGGGGGTGATAGAAACCAGGGGTCACAATGTCTACATTGCACATTTAGCCACTTTGTTTACTATCCAAAACCACCAATAAACCTACACATGTCTTCTGAGTTTTTATATGCAATGTTGATGATGGCAAATCTGAAAACATCGATTTACTTTGGTTGACTCTTTTGCCTTATAACACCCTGCAAGTGCCCTCCACCATGAGTGGAATTTTAAAAAATACATTCATTCCAGAATCCTTAAAACACTAATAAAGCAATATCTCAGGCATCGAGCAGCATATTTACAACCATTTCATGTCATATGTTCCTGAAAGGGGGAACTTTTTGGAATGCATCAAATGCTTCAGACGTCTGGTTCCTATCACCTCCACTGGGAACAGTTTTGAGTGAGTATGTTTTTCTTCAATGCAGCGTGTTTCATTAAACCACGGTGAATGACTTTTTCATCTTAAGGATTCAGTTCTGCAGAAATTTTGGAAACCCCCCTTTTACGTCAAGCCTAGCCTACAACTCTAAATATACTCGTTATAAATAGGCAGCTAAATAGCTAGAGCGCACTTGGTGGAAGACATGGGCTGGGTGGGGCACAGTGGTCTTCTAAGGCAGATCCTGCACAGTATGCACCACAATGTTTTGACACACAGACAAAAGACCACATTTAAAAACTACCATAAAAGTATCATTTTTTTTCATTTTTGATTTTATTTTTTTCAGTGCTGTTTCACACAGTGCACTGCACACAATTGCACTCTCTATGTAACAAAATAGTTGGTCATTGTTTTTTTAAGTACAGTAGGGTATTGTTGATCACAATACCAAAATTTATCATGGTAACAGTAAAATATTGTTTTACTGTAACAGTAAAAATAACAAGTGAAAAAAAGAGAAGATTACATCATCAGACAACCATCCAACTTCTAAGACTGAACTTTGACGATGTGGAAAAATAGAATGGAAACTGTAATATTTATTTCATCTTTAAGGTTTCTAATTAATTTTCTTTTCAGTACATGTTTTCTGCGTGACACTGTAAAATGAATAACTTGTACTTAATGGCTGTTTTGGTCGTAAATTAAATGAATGGCCTTTGCTTCCAGTCATTTTCTAATCTGTTTTGGTCAGAACTAAGATACAGAGAGGAATGTGACTTGTTTCCTTTTTTCTGATCAAAATTGTTAAATGTTCTTTTTTGTTCTTGCCTACAATTGAATGATTAGGGTGGGCAGGGGCCCCCCAAGTAGGATGTCACTGAGGGTCCCCAAATGTTCAGAAACAGCCCTGAACGGTTTCATATGAAACCGTCACATACGGTCATCATTTCAGTAACACACTGGCTCAACTGAAATGTACTTCCCCAGCAGTCTAATTCATATTCACTGACACACAGCGGAAAAAAATGTGAACAGTCTTCAGCTCGGTGGTAAAATATTACACGCCACACCAGAGTGGATTGAGCGCTAATATGCGATCGCTGACTCGATTCTAGACTTCCATATTAGTAGAGTAGGCTGCTAAAGTGGGGTAAGAAGAGGGAGTTCTGAAGTTGTAAATACGCTCAGTGAGTCACAGAGTGGAACAGTGAAGAACATGCAGACACAGTGTGAGACAGAAGAGACCTGAAAAGGAGAGAAATCCCCCTTTTATTCATCTCAGGCAGAGAGAAAGAGAGAGAAGGAGTGGTAAAGGTAAGGTCAGCCAGCCCAGCAGAAAACAGACGTTAAAGAGTTAACCAGAAATATCGTCATTCCGGTCAAAACTAACAAGTCTTCATTTGACTCACAGTCCTGGGAACAGAGAAACAATCTTCACAGATTTCTTAGGGCCTCTTTCAGCTGTGAGCCACAATTTAGCAATAAAATCTCAATGCAAAATGCAGAAACACTACAAATCATGAATATTGTAGATGTAAAGCGGTTCACTCGTACCAGGCCAATGAAAAAGTTTTAATAGGCCTGGTAAAATGGAAAATTACTTCTTCTTTTTTTCTTTGTTTTGTTTTGAGTGGTAAAACGTGGTATCAGGGAGGGTCTCTGAGCCAGCCAAACGCGTTCTCTCAACGTTAGGAGGTGTTGGTGGGGAGGGGGAGGGGAAGGGATATCATGACATTATTAACTTTTAATATTATTTGTACCCCACTGGTGCACTGTGATGTAGTCAAAAGGTTTTAGAGTTAGGCAAAAAAAATTGCGGGAATTTTGTCTTTTAAATGATATGAAAATGGTGATATGAAAAAGTTTTCCTGCTGAAACCTGGATAACAAAAAAAAAACTTGCATTTTTTTTCTCTTTGAGGTCCAATTTGACATTTGTGTAGTTTCATGAACCAAAAACAGTCGCCATCTTCTCTTCATCCCTTAAAATTAAACAGGCTGTGTTTGTTACTGTGCCTCATTCAAAAAGCACTCTGGGCTGAAACACTCCTTACAACTTCAGCGTAAGTGGGCCGGGCTAAACTGCTGTAGGCTGAATAGATGGATACATGCAAATGTGTTGGTTTTCGTGACATCGCAAAAACAGTAAGTTCAAAGCAGGCTGTTCTACGCCTTAGTTTCCATATATGGACTACATGGACTGAGGAGTGAATGATACATTTTGAAACTTTAACAGTGTTTACATACTACATGAAACACCTTTATTGAAAAAAAAAAGTGAGGAAAATGGTTTTTCCATGATGTGGGTCCTTCAAGAAAAAAAAATGATGTGCAGTATATTTAGAATATGCTTCCTCTGCTCACTACTGCTATTCATGATTTCAGAATTGTGGGTTTTTTTGTTTTACAACACATACAAGAATGTGATATTGATTTGAAAGAAATATACATGTCAGTTGAAAGATTAATCATACACAGAAAGAGAGAGACGTCACGTGTGGTTTGGAGTGACTAGATTCAGAGATTGAATTACCCACAGAGAAAAGTTTTCCTTTGACTGTTCATGTCAAAGCAACATATTTCCATTCCATGCTAAGGCAGTCGCTTCTCTGTGTACAGCTCAACCAACAACATTTCTCAGAAAGTTCAGAGACAATTTCTGAGATTTGAAGCTGAAACGTTAGTGTGGTTAGGTAATTTCTTTAAGTACAACATAGAGATTGCTAGATTTACAGGCCTGGCTTTTTCCCTTGCACATGTATTCCCATGTAGGGTGCACGCAAAAATGGAACCTTTCGGAAGAGACATGTACTTTTGGCGAATCGAAAGCTAAGCCGGACTTGAGCTCGGGCCAAATTCCGCTGATTCCATCCCCAGACGCCAACCCGAGAAAAGCCTGCAGTTCTGCTCAGCTTTTGCGGAAGTGAAGCGATATTTTCCGTCAAGACGTTTCTTAGTTCCCTTTTCAATATAAAGTTTATATTGTGCTAAAATTTCAGCATGACCCCTGCGTACGGCGCTGACTTTACAGCTTCCTCGTGATCTAAAAGAAGAACATGTTTTACAGAAGTGAGAATAACTATGCTGTAGTCAGGGGATATTGGACTTCAAGATAGATGTGGCGATATTCACCACATGCCCAGAAGAATACAGGCACCCTTTCAGCTCCAGCTACTTTGAGGTGCACCAGTTGCTGATACAGCCCTGTATAATCTCCATAGAACAGCACTGCCAGAATGGGACGCCTTGGAACAGCTGAACATTGAACTGTGGAGCAACTGCGATCTCCAAAGTGATGGAGCTCCATCCAATAACGTCAGGATGAGTGTCCAGAACTGATCATCCAACATCAGTACCAGACCTCACTAATGCTCTTGTGGCTGAATGCAGTCAGATCCTCACAGCAATGTTCCAGCATCTACTGAAAACAAATTGGACAGAGTGACAAGATGGGCAGACAAGTGTAAAATATTTCTGTTAAATTTCTGTGAGATGATGATTCTGATCTCAGAAGATAGGGGAAAATGTACCATGTTTTTTCTGCTGAAACTGAAACTTGGGGTGATAAAACAAAAAAAAAATCCCCAAACGGTCATGTTGATTTCTCTTATTCCAGGAAATGGAGTTTGACACACAGCGTTACTGTTGAGGTCAGAGTTCACCAGAGAACCATGCCCAGAATTTCTCCCTTTTTATAAGAAAGGCATAATATCTAGTTTGCAATGTTGGAATTTTTTTGAAAATACAAAAACCAGGAATATCAAGCGATTTTCTCGGATCATGACAAACTGAACTTAAGATGCATTTCATTACTCTTAAAGCAGATTATGCAAAGTTTCTTCCTTTAAAGTGTGCATAAGTTCTTCGCACTCATACGTCATTTACAAACCGTTTCCTACAAAACCATCTGTTGAAAGCTTTCAGAGAACCAAAGGTGGTTCTTTTGTGGAATTGCACAAAGAACCCTTTTTGACACCTGATTTTTGAGTGTACAGCTGAGTAGCTCTCATTTAAATTGAGCCACCAGAGAGCCAGAAATTGCAGTCGTGTGTCATCTTCCCATGGTAGGATTGAGATAAGTCGAACCACATCCTCGGGTCCTTGAAGTAACCCAGCTCAACTCAAGATGAAACTCAAGATTACTGGTTTTCGAGATTTTTTTTTATGATGCTAAATGAATATTGAGCATGATATAGCAGAGGAAACACGAATATCAGAATGGTTTTGGTGTCATGTTTTGACCCATGTGCTAACCACAAGCACTGCTGCGTGTCACAGTGGTATGCTGCCCCCACACGTCTCTCAGAATAAACATCTGTGGACCAACTACACTCATTTCACTTTTTTTGTACACCAATCTCTACATTGGGCAGTTCCCACCGATTTCTATTAATATTCAAAACCATCGAAATTCTTGTTTGAGACAACCTCAAATAGTTTGCCACAGTAAGTCACACTTCCTGTATTCACGATTGTCTCTGCTCACCTCTCTCCAGGTTCAGAAATGAAATAGCCGTTTTGTAAATTTTTTTGACTGTAGTACATTTTGCATTTTTGCAATTTTGTTATTTCAAGTTTTTGTAAAGTTTTGTGGCATTTTGTAGATTGTTTGTAAAAAGTTTTGTTTTATTTATTTTTAAAGTAGTTTTTTAAAGGTTTTCTGACAAATGAAAGAGCCGTTTTGTAAAGTTTTATATTTATGTAAATTGTATAAAAATGTAAAGTTTTTTGCCATTTTCTATCTCTCATAACTTTTTTGTCAATTTGTAGTGTTTTGCCATTTTAAGAGGTTTTGTTTTTTTTCCCTAAATTAACTGGCCACTTTGTGAATGTTCTATAATGTAGAATGTCTTTTCAAACGCTGTTAGTTCACACGCTGAAATGTCAGTGGGAGTCACACCTCTGAGCGAAATAATCTATTGATTTTTATCTTTGCAACTTAATTTTTTCCACTGAACGTACTTTCATCTGTTAATCAGGTTCCCCAGAATGAGGCAAAAAAAAACCACACACTGCTTTCTCGTTTAAGTTCCTTTATTTCAGATTTCTAATTAAAGTTACAATTTTCCACACACTGATTTAAGCTATTCACAATGATCTGCTTAAAGAACCGGGCTCCTGCTGGCAGGCAGATTAACTCCGTCCACATAAGCTAAGGTAAAATTACATCCTATTCACTCAGTTAGCCTCCTATTGGCACAGCCCTGGCAGCTCGTTGTTGTTGGTGTGTGTGTGTTATCCTTAAAAGCTGTGCAAAAATATGGCAAAATTGAGTCTAAATCTGTTGTGTCTCAATCTAAAAACAAGCAATGTTGAGGGAAGCCTCCCTTTTGGACCCAAAGGCAGAGGAAGAATAACAGAATTATGGTTCCCTGAAACTTAAAGACAAAAAAAGAAAGAAAATCACAGTTTTTTAAATTGGCAGGAGGCTACAGCACTGAGGACCTCCAGAAGTCCTCAGGAATGCTTAGAAACACAGTAAGATCACAGATTACTCGTATTGTTCCCTAGGTTTCTAAAATTCCTGCCACGTATCAACGCACCAAATTGGAATAATTCAAATCCAGCCGCACATTTCACACCACAGCACAGCAAAGCATCCATGTTCAGGCCGAAATGCTCGTGGCACTTCAGCTCAGGCTCCTTGGAGAGGCAGAAAAGGCAGAAAAACAAGGCAAAAAACAGGACCATAATGATTCTGTAGGTGGTGGCAGCACCAAACCTCTCTACTCCAAATCATCAGTCACACTGCTTTAAGGTACACTACGTTAGTAAAACCTGAAAATCTCAACTGCTCAAACAGGAATGGTTCCAGAAAGATTGGGAAACGCAAAAACGTGTTGAAGACACAAGTGCTAATTTGCTTTATGGAATATTCAAGGTGGAAATGATTAAACATGAACAGTTTACTGCATATACACACAATAAAAAATGTTCTGGGGTCCTCTTTTTAGAGTTTTCTTTTGGGCCAGTGCGGGTCTTAAATTTTTAGGTAATGTCTGATAAATCGTTAATATCTTGAAATGAAATCTTAAAAAAAGAACATTAATTCATGGAATATCTTTAAGTGAGGGTTCAAATGCCTCCCCCTGGTTCCAGGAGGAACGTCTCTTTCAGTGGTCCATGATTTCAGTCTATCCAATCTACTATAATGGACTCATCCCCCAACCCCCAATGAAAATACTGCCTGGGTGGGGCAAGTCGATGTTGTCCGGATGTGTTTGAGGGATCCGCTGTTGTTAGATGAGCTCGACGTAATTGGCTGGAAACATTCCAAAATGGCCATCAGGACCGTAACCTCGCCACCAGCCTTCATCGATCATTTCTATGCCGGTGATAATGTCGTCAGGGTCAAAAGAGATCTCTGTGTCATCAGCTACGGAGAAAAACACAGAATCAAACATGGAGCACGTTTATAACTTGTAAGATGAAGACTTTCAATAAGTCACGTATTCACAGATTTTCTTATCGTAACTGATATCAAGCAGTTCTGTACAGACCCAGTGACCAAGAGCTTATTCATATCTGTCCTCTCATATTTTGCTTTTTTTCTTCCATTACATGAAACGGACTCCAGCCAGTCAGAGTGAAAGCACTGCTGTAAGGTTAGCATTTGCACCGAGTCGCTTCCAATTCCAACTCCTGACCGCTATGATGGCATTTGGGGGAAAGTTACCTGTCCAGAGTAGAAGCGTTTTCAGAGTTGTACAATATAGTTTTAACGTTTTAGCCAATGTAATTATCTTCTGCTGAATGTTATTCTACTACTTTTTAAACGCTTTTTTTCCTTCAACTATTGTAATTATCAATCCTTTGTACAAATATTGACTCTGTTTAAAACTGAGTGCATTTACATGCAGAACAACAAAACATCAATATCTAATTTCGCCTGTTGTCTGATTACTCAAGTGATCCAAAATATCAATTTTCTTAGATCGGATTAAATACGCCTAAAAAACAAGATGTCGCTTGATGAACATGTCTCTATTATTTATCTTAAGAATTTACAGCTGGAAATTTACATCTGCATTTTGCAAACTGTAAAATTAGGGTCTGAAATTCAATTCACAATTACAGATTTTTTGTATTTAAACCATTTAAACATTTTATGCAGCTCATTTATGGTAAAGGGAAAATTAAGGCCAGAATTCACTTTTTATGCAACTGGATGCGACCTGTGTGCTACATAAAGAACAGTGGCCAACGAAATATTAATTAAACAAATAGACTTTCCAGGAACTTGCAATCTTGGCATCACAAAAATTCACGCAAATTCAACCAATCCTCGCGGTATTTCCCAGAGCTCACAATTTTACCCAATCGCAGCATTATTACCGTTCTAAACACGTAACGCTTTCAAAATGAAACGTACAGCTTCTATGCTATGTGCTGGGAAGCTGCAGTCTCAGTGTGTGATAATTATGCTAAACTGGCCACAGCTTTCGAGATTTTGTCAGTTCCATTTTGACTGCCTGTCTTCATGTCCGTGTGAAAACTCTTCCATGTCTTTTGTGAGCCGCTCACTGTGTGTTGTGACTAAGACATTCGTAAAAATTATGAAAATTAAAAATAATGTGGCAAGGAGTTTAAATTTTGCATCACATGCTGCTTTTTTGTGAGTTTATTGGCACGTTGCTATGCAACAGTAGTGGTGAACAATGAATATTTTGAAAGAAATCTGGTTATTAAGACAGTTATTGTCAGTTTTCTAAAGTGCCTCTAAATGTGTTGAATGCATTACTGTGATTTTAAAGGGGAATTCCACTGATTTAAATTTTTTTTTTGCATATTTCAGTTGTTGAGATGTAAACAAAGTCATTCAGAGTGGTTTGATGTAAAATGGTTAATTGTAGAGAAACTTACAGACTACTTACTAATTTACTGTTGTTTTTTTTAAACAGTGGTGGTGATAGGAACCAGGGGTCTATAACACAAGTATAACCATTTTATTTATCATCCAAAACGACCAGTGAACCTACGTCTTATTACATGTAATGTTAATAACGGTATAATAGTCATAAATGTGAAAAAAAATAGTTTTCTTTGGGGACTATGTTGCTTTATCTCTGCCAGGAATGTATTTTAAAAACATGTTTTGGACCAACATCTATCATTAAAACAACCCCAAAACATCAGGCACTGTATTCATAACTATTTCATATAATAACTTTCTCTGATGCAGCTTTCAGAGACAAACACTTTAGATGTCTGATTCAGTATGTTTCTCTAGAATTAAGCATTTTGCATCAAACCATTTACTGTTTACACCTTAATGATTCAATTATGCAGATATTCTGGTGGAATACCCCTTAAAGTCTGCTTTGCAGTGCCTAACAACACCTTAACCGTGACAAATCCTGCAACACAAGTGGCTTTACACTTCAGTAAGGCACTCAAACATCACCTTGCTAAACAGCTCTACTCGCTGTGGTACTCACCAGCCTGGTAGTCATAAAGCGCTCGAGCGCAGGTGCCGCGATCGCCTGCATCCTCATACGTGTTAGGCTGCTCCACCTAACAGGGAAACACCACGTTCATCTACTGAATGTCCTCACAATGCAGAATTACAAAAACGCAACACTTCTACTACATAAAAAACATGCTATTTGGAACTGTTTATTAGCCAAGCTTAGTATTGGAGTACTAAATATACCAAATGCAGGAGGTGGACTGATTAGCTGCTGTGTACTTCTGTTTTCACTGATTTTTGCTGTTCACACACAGTTCTGGTCACTTTTGGTTTTAAGCAAAGCCAAACTCAGTGCAGATGCAGAGTGACAGATTAAATAGCTTTTACAAGGATGTGTACTTTCTAAGAATTTCCGATTTTGGTGTTTTCAACTGCTTGTTTTCTGAAAAAGGCTTTTACCAACCACATTCATCTGTTTGTAGGTCACACCACTGAGGCATTTGTAAGCATTAATACATATTAACCCACCCATGTTCAGCAACTAAATGTTTACAGAACTTGATCTGAGGCCTAAGGTGATGAAATTTTGGACCAACAGCTAACAGCTTTATTTTTGATTGTTTTGATAAAACTCAGTAGCCCCATGTGACCAAAAGGGGCCAGATTTACTAAAAGAGGCGCTAAATACCGACAGTCTACCAACACTTAGCACTGGTGGGGGTGGCTAATTTAGTGGCTTATCTAATAAGAACATCCATCCAAATGAACACAGGCGCAACTTCGTAATCAACATATGAGCAGCGCAATATAACCGCGAGTTTGACTTGAGTGCTTTTTCTACAGATGTCTCTTTCCACCGGGCTGCGTTCCAAACCGCATACTACACCCCTAAACAGTGTGTAAAACCTGTACATCACCATTTGAACTGCACTCATTAATGTAATATATGAAGTATAAAAATGTTTTTATTCTCCGATTCTGGTTCAAATAGTAACTCATTACTTTGAAAATGTCTCAAGATTATTTTGACCGACTAAATCAAAATGACATATCGTTATTTTAAGAAAATAAAATATTTTGATATAATATAAAATTGAGACAATGAGTAATTATTTTGACTGTCATTTGGTGGTTTTTGGCACATTTACAATTTGTGTGAAATTGTAATATCTCTGTTTAATTTGACAGAGTTTCCTGCTCTTATGATTTGATTGCAGTGATGCTTCCTCTCAGCTCTCTGCTGTTTACATATCTGAATGCAAAATTACAGCGTTGCCCCTTTGTCTAATTAAATGAGCTAAAGAGCCAATGTGCCTTTAGTAAATCGTGACAGCCACTTTCTGATGCCAAAACAAGGTTTGAGATGGTGCAACATGCCAGTAAATCTGCCCCTAGAATGAATATGAAAACTGATGTAGTTAAAGACTAGAGAGCTGGAGTGAATGTTTGTGTGCTGGTAGTGTTTGCTGGACCTGCGGCGGCTCCTCGTAAATGTTGTCCGGCTCTTCTACTGCTTCATACTGCGACTGCTGCTCAACATGAGAGTTATACTGAGCACTGACCACATCTGAAAGAGAGAGAAAAGAAGAGAGGGGACAAAAAGACAGAAAAAGAGAGGGAGAGTGAAAGAAGAAACAAAGAAACACAGAAAGAGAGAAAAAAAAGGCAAACGGAGAGTGAGTGAGAAATATACAGAGAGAGGGAGAGGAGAGAAACGAGAAACAGAAATAGAAAGAGAAAAAAAGAACAGAAAAAGGGAGACGACAAAGAAGAAATAGAGAAAAGCAGGAAGAGAAAATAAGCAAATAGAGAGAAAGAGAAGTGGCAAATAGAGAAAAATAACAGCGAGAGGAGGGGAGAGAAAAACAACACAGGAAGAGAGGAGATGGAGAAACAGAAAAAAAGACAGTGAGAAAAGAGAGAGAAAAAAAGGAATGGAGGAAGAGAGAAAAAAAGACAAGTCAGTCAATTATTCCGCACTGTTGTCTTTTGTCCACAAGGTGGCGCCTCAGCAGTTGTTACTGATGTATGAGGAGACACAATGAGGACGTAATAACAGAAATGAATGAAGCTTGAATGGCTGTTGTCAGGCAGTGCGTCTGTGTGTCCCACCTTCATACTCTTCGTCCTCTGCTGTCTCTGGTTCCTCATACTCAGACGCTGGAGGCTCCTCAACTTTGGGCTCTACTTACAACACACACACACACACGCATGCATAGAATCACACACTGTTTTCACTCAGGTTTGTGGACTCGTCGGTCAGGCCTCTGCGTCAGGGTGAACTCCGCCCAGCAGGGGATTGTGCAAAGCAAACAAATCCACTTTCTCTTTCACACAAACATGCGCAGCCCTATAATCTCACAAAGTAAAAGCCACACAGACTGGCCTGGTGATCAACACCCACCACATGCTTTCATTTTTACATTTACTCTGATTTTTTTGTATATGTGATGTTGCATATGAAGTGTTAGAGCCCATATAAACATGTAACATATTGTAAATAATTCGTTTTTTAATCAATCAGTGTTGGGGCGACGTTGGGGTGACGTAACGAAGTACTGCAACACATTACAGTATAAGTTCTTGTAATCGCATTACAATTACTGACTTCATAAGAATTACGTCACTTGCGTCATTCCTGTGTCTCTGTCACTGCGTGTCAACTGCGGAATTCCTCCTCCACTTCCTTTACCAGTGTCTCACTACTTGAGGGGCGTGTCTGTCTGCAATGCAGGACGCCCAGAGAAATAAATGGATTTCAAATACATTTCAAATAAATTCATATACTCATAAATAAATTCATTCTACTCATATCGGCTACTTTTCTTTTTATTTATTTATTTTTTTAATGATACACTTTGTTGGGAGTGAACTTTACACCCAGAAGAAATATCAAAGCTATATTGTGATTAATATCACCTTTATTAGAGAAATAACACTTTTTGTTTTTCATTATACGCCAGCTGTAACTCTTAAAAACTCTTCCTATCCAAAGCACTTCTAAATGGATATACGGCTTTTTTTATTAAACTCCTTAGTTAAATATTTCTGCAAAGTATGAGTTGTGTAGTTAAAATATTCTGTGTTTGTTATTTTTTACTCAACTGCAAATACGGAGACTAAATGCTCTCAATTAGCTACACTGTGCAATGGAAAAAGAAGGGGTGTGTCCCACAGTCCCTCACACGTTTTTTTTCTCTATTCCTTGTTGAAATGAATGGGGATAATGAATCATCACATACTGCAAGAGAATAATATTAATTACACACAATGTATTTCAATCACTGTATTTCAATGTCCTCTATATAGACTGTGTGACTCAAACCTAACAATCTGTCAAAGCATCTAATCACGCTAATATGAAACTGATGAAGATCCCAGTGATAAAGAGAGAAGCCCAATCTCAACTAAACCAGTAACAGCTCCATAAGCTTTACATTTTATTCATAAATATTTTACACTGAAGCAGGTTTTATTAAGCCATTACTGGCTTGTTTCAAGGATTTTCAATAGCAGTTCCTAATTTTACTCAAGCATAACTGGCTGTATCTTGTTCCAGTGCAGGGACAGTGACCTGCTTTTTGAATGCCGTTTACTCTGGTTGGCGATTTCTTTCTAAATAAAGCTCTGAAAGGACTGTTGGGTTTTCCCTTGTACTTTCCAGTTGGTACAGATTTGTGTGGGTTTTAGACTTAAAAGGAACTCTAACTAACTTAAAAGGAAAGAATGGTAAGATTTCTCTTTTCCAATACGTAATGAGTAAAGCAATCCTATTACAGTTTGAGTAGTAAGAAAAAGGCGGGAGGTTCAGAAACCAAAGCCCTGTAGTGGAGCCTGGCAGAGAAAACTAACATACAGGGTAACTGCTGTGGAAGTATTTAGTTCATTGAGCTCAAAACTATGCAAATCATATCAAGTCATGTCCGAATGTTGTACTGTTTTCTAGTTATTCTGGTTTGTTTGTTAAAATCTGTGGCTTAGTCTGTGGCAGAGATCTTCTTTTGAGACTCCACATCTGTTACAAATTGAGCCCGTTCTAAAAACGTCACCCGTCCTTTGTGTTCTGCTGGCTTTAGAATGGTGCATAGTGCTTGGAACCCTGATGATTGCTATTTGCGATGTTATTCGTAGACGCTGTTTAGGTCTCATAGCGGTTACAGTCCAAAAAGTAAACGTTTTACATTAATTACAGACAAAAATTACACAGAAGCGGATTGTCTTGGTGGATAACGATAGTTTAATATGTTGAAACTTTTTTTGCCCATCTGCTGTCTCACTTTTGACTGGCTCATAGAAAGTAATACTATCTGTGGGTTGGCTAAATAATGACTAATCTGCTGCTGTGCTGTGTTTGTGGGAGTGGAGTTCTACCTCAGAATTGCGGAAAATAAAAAACCCTTCAAATCTACACAAAGTACATGAAACGGCACTCAAAATGGTGGATTCCACTGAAAGGGAACGAGTTTGCATGTATGTAATCAGTAATTTGTAATGGATTACTTTTTAAGTAACTTCCCAACACTGTTCTGACGTACAGACTACGTTCTCCAATCTATCACATATTTATATGGGTGGAAGCGCAGTTATGATTTGGCTCATAGAAAAGCAGAAGCCAGCAGGAGAGACAAAGGGAGGGAGGGAGGGAGAGGGAGAGAGAGAGAGAGTGTGTATGTGTGTGGAGATGGAAAGAATGATGCGTTCTATGATTATAGAATAAAAGACACTCCACACAGGCTACATTCCTCACACTGCACACAAAGCACACTGTGTGATATGTAATGGTGGGTCATGCCAATTAACTGCTCATGTGTAAATGCTGAGAGAGCTAATTCACCTACATTATTACTGTATATTTAATGCATTCGGGTATATTACTACACTCAATGCTGGCTGAGTCAAAACAATATTTACATCAGAGGCATTAAATCAGAGCTGTCACTGTCTTTTAAAGTCATATGCAAAGGTCTGAACACTCCCGGTCAACTGGCGCCCAAACTTTGGAATACAACTATAAAAATGTAAACACTACGTGGTAAAGAAAATGCATATTAATACACGCGTCTATCAGCCTCTGTAAAAATATCCAGTATTATCATGCAAACTGCCGACTAATCACTGCAGATTTACTGAACAGATAAAATCTTATTTGATGTAAATCAAGTTTTTTTAAAACTAGGAGCTCTCTTGGCTTTACAAAGTGTGCTGTGTTTAGATGTGTGCTCGATGTGTGTGTGTGTGTGTGTGTGTGTGTGTGTGTGTGTGTGTATTAGTGTGTACCTGCGGCTGGTACAGGTGAAATCTGGCGCACGGGAGAGCGAGAAGGCTCTGGCTCACAAGGTTGCTTAGACAGAAAAGGGCTTTTCAACCGCCCTGAGACACAAAGACACCAAGAATGAAAAGATCTCCAAGCTGACATTTGACACGGGCGTCATACATAGTTGGACAAAATGAGGGTTGAGTGAGGTTTAGTAACAACATAGAGAGACAGAGAGAGACAGTACTGTACGCAACAGTAGGCAGAGATAAATAGGGCTGCTGTGATAACCGTAACGCTGCAGTGGTGGCATGTTTACCACAGTGTTTGACACTTTTTTCCTCTTCTTTTTTGGAGAAATACCTTTTTAATGTTCCAACAGAGATGCACAGTTCAGGGCTTGTGAAATGACACAGTGCACAGTAGGCTAGCTACATTAGCCTAACGTAAAATGATTATAGACCTATCTTTGCTTAATACAAATTTTTCTATGCCAGCCAAGGGTCAAATTTTCAAGGGATGGGGTGAGTTCAGCCAATTCTGTGAGGGAGGGTTTGAGACAGTGGTGCTGCTTATGAGCTGTACCTATACTACAGCATTTTATTTCCCCTAACAGGATTTTCTATAGCAATTGTGAACTGCCACATTCAGAATATCAGCCGTTTGTCTACCCATATCCATTACCATAGCACTACCATTAGCAACACTAACAGTAGCAAAATCCCAGTTAGAATGTCCAATATGTCCAATATCTTTAGAGAATTAAACCGATTTTCCAACACTTCTGTATAATTAAACATTTAAAGTGTAAACAAAGTGGTGGTGATGGGAGCCAGATATATGAATACTGTAATGCTTCTAAAAGCTGCCTTACTGGAAGCCATCACACAAAATGTCTACAAATACACTGACGTATGTCTGAGACTTTGTTCTACGATAGCTCTGGGATACATTTTCAGTCTAAAACGTACTTTTAAAATCCTTTAATGATGTTTGTTTTTTTTTAGAATTTTTTTTTTTACTATTTTACCATCATTAATATTTACATACAAAATTAGAAAACATGTGAAGGTTCACATGGCTATATTTGTGTTGCAACCCCTGGTTCACATCACCACCACTGTAAAGAAATCAGAGTTGGTAAGTTTCTCTACAATGAACCACATCATAACAAACTACTTTGAATGACTTTATTTACATCTCAGCAAGAGCATAATGCATAAATTTTGTAAAATTAGTGGAATTCCCCTCTAAGTGATGCTGTATTATGACAATGATATTCTCTTGAACATGTGACCTTGGTGAGTAACTGTAACTATAGCAGGTAAGGAAGCTCTTTCAGCTTGTTTGGACTTGTGCTGCAAACTGGAGTGAACTTCGTACTTCAACCACTCCACCACCCCTCCACCCCACCCACGGCCTAACACCACATGCAAATTAAACGCTACTGAAATAAACGTCTCCTTTTAATATAGTGGGACAGATTGTATCTGACCAGGACGCTTCAGTGGTTCCTCGTCAGATATATGCATGCTTAACACAAACTGCTGTGTGGGTTTGTGTATCTACTAATGGAACCTCTTGAGATTCAAAAATATCTTCACTAACATAGCAACATGCAAAAACACACTGTATGAGCGATGTTCTGTGATGGCAGACGGCATGTGTTTAACCCTTAAAGGTCTACAGTTGTTATACTATTCAAACTGTGGCTAACCACAAAATAAAACTTACATAACTTTTTATAATAAGAGTTTTCGCACTTTTGACTATTTAACCACTAGTCTGAATGAGTGCGTTTACATGCACTTATTAAACCGATCATAATCAGATTTCTGCAGATATCCAATTATTCAAACGGTCATGTAAACACCATACTCTGGTCTAGAAATCCTATGAGAAATCAGATAAAGAGAGCTTGATTTTAGCTCAGTAGTCAGATTCTCAGTGCATGTAAATTCTTACTCTGATTCTTTTGGATTTCTCAGTCTGCACATGCGCGAGAACAGACAGCAGTACCAGCGTGAGTTTTATGTTACATTTACATCATGTCCTCTGTGAATTTATTGGCTGGTTGCAGAGCAGAAATCCGATTATTGTCTGACTCATGTAGACCTGGAGTTTTCCCATTATCTGATTACTTAGAAGCATGTAAACATGTTGATTGGATTACTGACAAAATCTGATTTTCTGCAGTTCTGCGGATTATTAAGTACATGTAAACACACTTTTTGTACTAAAAAAAAAGTTGTACTTCAATTTTTGTACTAAAAATTTCACACAACTATTTTCCAATCTCTTTATATCCCTCAGTGTTAACCTCTAAGAATCCAAGGCTTATTAAATCCACAGGCTTATTATTCAGTAACTACACGGCATACAGTGCAAACTAGCTGAGTTTTTCTTAGGTTACAGAAATGAGTAATAAACATTTGGGAAAAGTAGGTCCTGGCCATTTAAGGCTGCACTTTGTGAGCTCTGTTCCTTTTGGCTTCCTATGTATTGTGACTGATTCAAAAGGCAGTCCAGGCTGAAACACTCCTTAAATTTCAGCATTAGTGGGCAGCGCTAAATGTTTAAACGTAAATGTGTTGGTTTTCATTACATCACAACAAAAAATGAATTTAAAATTGGGCTGTTTTTGCCATCTAGTTCCCAAAAATGGACTGTATGGAGTGAGGAGTGAGTGGTACAGTTTGAAACTTAAATAATGTTTACATACAACATTACACTTTTTTTTAATGAGCAAAATTAGGTTTGCCAAAAGCAAAAACGGTGACTTCTAAGGGTTAAGCTAAAGTCTGTTTGGGTCCAGAACAAGTCCCCACAAGTATAATGATACAAGATTAGTGGCATGTGTGTGCACGACTAACCTGGCTGTGGGCTGGACGGAGTGTCTGTGCTGCTGGGGGTGATGCCTTTCTCTCTCTGTTGGAACATTTCTCTGGGGTTAACAGAACGCTGAGAGATAAGAGACACAGCCTCCTGTTGAGAACGAACACACACACACACACATATACATACACACACACACACACACACACATTTATTTATTCCATGATTACAGTGCAATAAGAGTCATAAAGGAAGAAAAACATGCCACCGTTCAAAGGTTTGGAATCATCACTGTTCTCGACAATATGATGCAATTTTGTTGCAAATAAATGTACAATACGATGTTGCAACAACTTCAGGTTTAGAGAGAAAGCTGTGACAAATGAACAAATGTTAGACGTGTCCAGAATGATACACAGAACAAGTGTAGATGATGCAGATGAGGTTTCTGAAAAGGCTGCCATCTTGCCTAACTCGCTCACGTCGGTAGCTGTTTTCATTTGTTCAGCAGGCAGAAGTCTGCCTGAAATATGACTGACGAATGGGTTTCTGTTCTGGGTTTGTTTCGTTGTGCTCAGCAGTTTGGGGTTGGTTTTCAAGTTTACAACTGAACTTGGCTTCTCTTTTTTTTTATTAAGCTGTAGCACAGAATGTACAACACTCAGTTCTTTCACTTGAGTGCAAATATCAAAAATACCTCTGAATACCTCTGAAATACCGCTGAATATATTTGACTTGATGATCATTAACCAAAGGCAGATTTGAAGAAAAGCTAAAAAAACTCAGCTTCTCCGCCTGATCAGTACTGTGTGGATGTTTCAGAGACGGTGACGTAGCAATGGCAACATAAACAACCACACAGCAGCATGTGGAAGGCTTTCTTATGCTTTTTAAGCTTTTATTTTCTGTCAGAAATCGGACTTTGAATCTGTTCGAGGTATCAAATTATGGAGGTCTGCTGATCAATGCCTACTGCTTTTACAAAGCCACTGACACTTTATTCTTCTTGATGGGCTTGACATCAAATTGTGTAAGATACAGTCACCTCTACTGATCTGGCACGACTCATTTGTGTTCTCATGTGGACAAAGATTTTTGTGAAAACACCTTCATTTTTAAAAATATTCAGACATTACAGTGTATTGTACTATATTGTTCAATATGAGGTTCTTAATTCAAGATGCTCAGGAATAAAACATTTAGACTGGAGCAAATAAAGCAGTTAGTTTAGTGCTAATTATATTGTATAAATGATAATAAAAATTAAACAAGCAGACCCTCCCTACTCTGAAAATATCGCTTCCTCTTTAGCTCATTATCGAGAGGAGAGAGTGGAAAAAAAATAAAAACTCATTACGGAAAGTAGAAGGCAGATTTTTAGGCACTACTTATTTTTGCTCTATTAAACTGAAACAACATTGTGTCGTATTGAACTGAACTCTGCAAATTGTTACTCTCCTAAGAATTACAAGCACAATGTTTATCATTTAAAAACTTCTTCTTGGTCATAAAACACTGAAAAATGAATAAAATATCTACACATACAGTCGGGTGTCTGGTTGTTATCAAATTAAATATATGCCAAGAGTGATTCCAAACTTTTGAATGATAGAATATAAACAGACGAGACATTTTACACGTCGAGATAAAGACTGAAAGAAAGAAAGAATGTAACAGTTCTGCTGAGGCACACTGAAGAAACGCACCAAGCTTAAAGAAAGTGAAAGTAAGACAGACTGAAAAGAAGGAAGGCTCAGGAGCTGTACACAGTGAAAGAAAGGTCATTAGTGGACAGGAGAGTTCTGGTGTCCAGAGGCCAGGCTGGATACTGCCCAAACACACTCACATTGGCTTTCTCCACGGACTGTGCACGCTTAAAGCTTTTGGGTTGTGCTGCCGGCTCCTCCTCCTGTCAGACATGAACACATCCTTTAAACAAATCTCCTCCACACAAACATTAATGATGCAACAAACTGAAAGGTAAGATGAATGCTGGTACATAAAATGTGATCTCCCCTACAGTCACATCATCATTAAACATCACAGTGCATATATAATAAACCTGTTCAAGTCCAACAACTCAATTTACTCCTAAATGCCAAAGAACTTCTACTGATTGGTATAAAGCAGGGGACTCAGACTCACATAACAGGGAGGCCACTATCAAGGTGGTCTTCTCCAAGAGAGGTGGTTATTAGCAATTCTTCTGTCATCACAAACATCAACTAGTACTACTACTAATCATAATAATAATATTTATACTACTAATGTGTTGTATAATACAATGTAATAAATTTTATATGGGCATTCCTGCTTATTGTGAAAGGCCGTTCCTGATACAAGCATGCAACTGGGTTAATTCTTTGTTCTCGATGGAATCGTTTGATTATTCCATTCATTTCTTAGTTCTGGTGTGCTGTATTTACCACATGACATATGAATGAATCAACAAAGGCCGACTCAACTATCAGTCTAAATCAGAATCATAGCCGAGTTAGTTAGTCATTAGATTCATCTTGCTCGTTTATTTATTTGTTTATTTTGACTACATATAATGCTAATACTTTTATCCTCAGTCAAACTTGGTTTTTCCTGTTTTGTTAAAAATCAGTAGTGCCATGGGACCAAATGATAAATTAAGTGATATACATTTTGTTTTTTTTCTATTTTTTTCCCAATTTTCTCCCCAATTTAGTCATATTCAATTCCACCCATTAGTTAGGACCCTAATCACACGATACCACCAGCACTAAGTGGGCGAAGGATAACGCAGGCTTCCTCTGAGACCTGTGAAGCGCCACTGCATCTTTTCAAACTGCCGCTCACGCAACATCAGTGGACAGCTGAATGCGCTCGGAGGAAAGCGCCAACCACCAGATCTGTTATGTAAACTAACAGACGCTTGCACTGAATATCATCGCGCTGGTTGATGGGGGGAGAGGGAGGGGCTATCCTACCCACCCAGAGAGCGAGGCCAGTTGTGCTCTCTTGGACTCCCGGCCAAGGATGGCTGCAGCATCACCAGGGATCGAACTCGCGATCTTTTATGTCAAGGTCTTGCAAACAAAGCTAGTTTGCTCTATTATTTAAAATTTCATCTTGAAAAGCCAGGTGCCTCCAAACGTTTCAGGGTGGGTTTGATGTCACTAGGCCACTGGGACCGTCTGATATAAGGGGGTTTGAACATTACTGTCTTCCTACTGTGGATGTAGTACTTAGTAGATGTGTTATAGAGATTATCTGATGTGGTGATAGAGGTGAGGAACTGTAAAAGAGGCCCTGAGAGAGAGAGAGAGAGATTAAGATAACAGTGTCTCAAAACAAACACAGCTGAAAGAAGAAGTAGAATGTAGTGAAATGCCTCATTCCACCACCGACCTGTCTAAGCTTTTTCCATTGTCCACTGATGTTGGTCTGATCTTAACAGAAACTGTAGTGCCTACACCACATTCTTAAAGAGTCCATATACTACATTTATTTTGCATTTTATTTTTCCATTGAGGTCCATTATAACATTAGTGTGGTTTTATGTGCCAAAAATGATCATAATTAATTTTAACATGATCGTTTTCCAACCTCTCCACGTTCCTTAGGATTAAACAGGCTGCTCTTGTTACTGTACCTTTAAGACTGATGTAAGATACAGGACTGATATGAGATAAATGAGCTCTGTTCTGATTGGCTGATCTTTGTTGTGTCTCATTAAGCACTTAGAGCTGAAACACGCTTTAGAAGCTAAACTGCTGTAGGCTTTAGGTGGATGTGTGTAAATGAGTGGGTTCCTGCGACATTACAGAAACAGTGAATCCAAACGGGGTGTTTTTGCAGTTTAGCTTTAATCTGACTTCTAGAATTTTCATTAAACCACAATGAGTTTGTGTTTTATTTGTAACAGACCGCAAGTCCTTAAAATAAACAGCACATTTCCGAACATCTTCTCAAATCTGTTTCTCGGTCTAAACTTGTCTGACCGAAACTGAGACACTGACGTCACAACTCAAGCTTTCCTTAAAAGGTGCTAGGAGTTAGGAGTTTTCTAATATAAATGCAGTACCCTGCTTATGATCAGTGCAAACACTGCACTCTTAATTACTGCAGCTTTAGTTGTTTATTGTTCTGTTCAGAAAAATTCAACCCCAAAAATGTTTGTTTGTACAGATTACGACTGCTTACATCACCCCATCTTAAAAAAAATATTGTGGTTGGATGCAGGGAAACTAAGTAAGTTACTAAAAATACTAAAATTAAATAAAATATTACATTTCTTTTGTTTACATTACTGTTACATGCATTTCTCCGTTGAAATTAATCTACTACAATACTATGGAATGAAAAAAACAACAACAATCTGCTCAATCAAAAGTATGATGGAAAACAAGAAATTATGGATTTAAAAAGGAAGCTTTTAATTGTTTATTAAGTCTCCAAACAGTATAAATACATATTATTTTTCTACATTACTTTTTCATGTGTCATTTACTGGATATTTTCATTTTTCAACTTAGTTCTTCAAACTCAGTTTTCATAATTCTAGCACGTTTAACCATTTATTCCACTTTTGTCACTGTTTATATGATTTTGAGTGCCTGTGCGACACCTAATACATTGTTGGCAAAAGGTTTCTGCATTAAACATTACTGTGTTTATGGCTGGCATGAATAACTGGTTCTCTGACTTGTATATTAAACAGATTTTAAATGTTAAAACGTGTCATTTCATTCCAAAAGCTTCCTAAAACAGATTTACACTACTTTCTTCTCCCTTGGACGGCTGGATGACATTAATTAGCAGTTCACTGAAATGTTCCTTTCTTCAACGATACGTTCTGTTCAATATGTAGCCCAAAGTTACCTTTACATGATGTTAGACATTTAGGCGAGAGAGCTAAAGTACATTCACACTAACAGCAGGTGAAAATCACACCACCATGCTCTCATGTGCTACCTTCTATGCAATCTTCTATGCAACTGTAATGAGATGTCTGACAGCTAAAACAGGTTGTAAGGCTTTCATACATCTCAACAATTAGCTGGAATTCATTTCAGTGCTATCAGTGCACTACTTTGCCATTTATATGCACAACAAATCCTGTCATTCTTCCTGGAGCCTAAAAAAAAAGGGTAACACCTGTAGTTTTATCATCTCCTGAATGGAATTCAATTTGCATCAGGCGGATGAAAATAGGTGCAAAGGAGAACAAGCTTGGCGAGCGATTAGTCATTATGCCAAATTCAATAGAGCTCTCCGAGGTCCTCAGGAAAAAGAAACGGGAACAGATTACAGAGCACTTTTAAGGGAGATGCAACTCAATTACTTCACAGTATGATGAAAAAAAAATGAGCATGAAAAAACGAAACAAACACACAACAAACAGGCTGTTCCATAAAATTCAGCCCAACCAAAAGATGTTCAACGAACCCCAGTAGGTGTCTCCTGACACAATTAATGTCAGTGCGCATGAGTCGGCTGTCAAAAAGACATTTCACAACAGTCTACTTATGAGATCAGGAAGGAGGAAGAAAAAATCAACTGGGCGTGGAACAAGACAAGATTAGTCAGTGGTTTAACACTAGGCATCATGAACGATGTCTTTAAAAACTGACAGAAATGATGGAAATGGAAAGTTTTGGTCTGGCCAAATTAAGTTGACTTTAGCTAAGGTCTTACTTCTAGATTAGGTTACTTCTATCTGCTCACAGCGCTAAAATGATGCTCAGATGTACACATATACTACGCTAACATATGTCAGTATGTGGATATTTGTTCATCATTTATGAACAAATACAGTTAGAAGGTATATGATACAGTTGTATGCATATCCATTATAGGGAACAAACTTAAATACGGCATTTTCTGCAAATTGTGGTGCACAGTTTCTGTGTATTTGCAACTTTTGCACAGGCCATATTTCATGTTTTATTTTTTCTAATATGTTAAATTTTGCAAATAAACGGTGTTTGTGCATCAACATGTGCAGAAAGGTGTTCTCTGTAGAGGACTTGTGAAAACTTTTGCATACAACTGAAAATTATCTTCTTCCTAAATTTTAAACTTTAAGCTTCAGACTGGAATTCCTTTATGAAATCCTGTTTTGGTTCCCACTTCATTGAAATTCGCAAGGATTTACATTTAATATTAAACATCTCAATGCAATGATTTTTTGTTTGTATAAAACACGTCAGATACAACATGGTCACTGTCTGGGACAAAATGTTTTACCTCAATTTTTATTGTTTCAAATAATTTAAAAGCACTTTCTGCTCTTGAGTGAACATCTAACCATGAACAGATCAATATGGTCCAAAATTACATTAAGAATGTTTTTTCCTTCTCTTGAAAACTTACTGTTTTGGGTATATGAGGTTTTGCTCCGACAGCGACAATATACAACACGTATGCTTTTTAAAATGTTGTATACTAAAATTTTGGAGAACAAGTGTATGTTTAAAAAAGAAAGAGAGAACGAAAGAAAGAACGAGGGCACCGAGGGTTTAGAACTGTACACAGGTGAGTCTTATTCTTTCAGAACAAAACTGCTGACCTGGAATCGGCTGTTCTTGATTGTGTGCGTGTCTCACTCACCCACTGCTGTTTCTGCTGACTCTGACTCTCTGTCTCCAGCTGGTACCTCCTGCAATGCAAACACACCTTTATCAACCTGCACGTACACATGCACACAAATACCCATAGTGACCAAAACAGCCTGTCTGCTACAGTCACGCTCTCAGCTCTCAGGTGTGTGTATGGAGGCCTAAAGGAACTCACTTCTGCTCGTCGATCTGTGCGGCTCGCTCTTTGGCCTTCTTCTCTCTCAGAGCTGCTTCTTTGGCATCTCGCTCCTTAATTTCTCTCTCCAATTGCTGCCGCTCCTCCTCCGCTTTCTTCTTCTCCTCCTGGCGACGTTTCTCCTCGTCTTTCTGGAGACAGAGAGAAAACACAGCAGAAAGATAAACATCTAGTAAAAGCCAATGTTATAAAAATGTAACACAATTTGGAATAGTTTTGTTGTCTTTTTTAAAAATTAAACAAAATGAAATCTTAAACAATATTATAAGCATTAAAGTTAAAATCAGTACCAATACCAGTTTAGACGATGTATCAGCCGACACTGCTTAAAACAGTGATCTAGGATAAAGTCGTTGCTACCCGAAAAGTATAAATGCAAAGAATTTTCCGTTTCATGTACTGCACAACATTACATCCAATTAGACAAGACCAATTCTACTCCAAATCGACGTGGCTAAGAAAACAACACATCTTCTTTCCGTACCGTGATGTATTTCTAAGTGAAAAGTGTCATCAGGGATACAGGGTCTCCTGAGCTTTGCTCGATGATAAATTTTATTTTAAGTGATGGGAGGGAGAGCTGAAACTAGTGGTGGGCTATATGATATTTATGAGACTATATGAGAAAGATATCATCTGTACTTAAAGAACACTGACCAACTGTATATTTCACTATAAAGAGAGCATAATTAGTCCCTTCTAATTGGATTTAGTGCAGTATGATATGTAATATGTAGAGTAACTGTTTCAACTTAGGAATATAAAAATAAATACAATGATACTGATCATATATCATAAAAATGTCATGTAGTGATAGCATATTTTTCCAATATTACCCTCCCTTAGGTAAAACCTAATTCTATTGTTTAATATTAGTTTTCCCGGCCCTGCTGATGCACGATAAAGTAATCAACACTTTGTCAGAAGATTACAAAAACCAAGAACTTCGTCTCTGAAATGGTATGATATGACGGATCATGCTAAATATGACCAGGGACATATAAGGGGAAAAAATGGCCTTGATAAACAGAGTGAAATCTTGAATTGTGACACCACTAAGAGCTCTTCTGATTTTTTTTAACCTCTTATTCTCCAGGGTATATTTTGGTTTGTTCATCTGAATTTACATGACCAAATCATAAGGCAAATTATTCAGTAACTGCATGAAATAAATTTTTTTTTATTTATTTATTTTTGTAAAAGCTCCCCTCAAATTAACAGAACATGTGTTTTTCTTGAAGAAGTTAATGAAACATGGAGCTGTTCAGTGTTCTTTAAGTACTGATGATACCCATGATATACTCTGAAAAGTTTATCACAGAAGCGTTTATCATGATAACAGTGGCAAATCATAATATCGCCCACCCCAATCCACAACACTTGCATAACTGGTACAAGCTTAATTTTGCTGTCATCGCAGTTAAGACCACTGCTCCTCAGCTCTACCTCAGTATGTGTCTTACCTCAGCCTGAGCCCAAAAGGTGTCTTTGTTGGTCCTTTTGATCTCCGACATGGCATTGGTCTTCTGATACACAGAGCCCTGTGGAAAAACAAGACGTTTTCAGCTGTAAAGAAAAGACATACATAAATAGAAATCCAGTCATGTCTGAATATATACTCATTATATTCTTTTCTTTCCTGTTTTAATGTTTGGTCACAGACAGTCCCTCAAAATCTTGAAAATGTAATCACATGAGGGCCTGACTAGATGGCAACTAAAAAGACTCCAACAGTTTTAAACAGTGCTTTTCTGACTGATATGATTGCCAGTTACTGGCTTTTAAATGGTTATTTTAACAGTGATGTTATTTTATGTTCAGATTTACCAGTTCAGTATATTGCTGTGAAAAAAAAATGATGAATATCGCCTTAAAAGACTGCGAAATCATCAGAAATTAGCATTTTCCTCATATCACAGATCCATAAGGTAATAAAACAAGCAGTGCTTTACTTGCAGGATGACAGCCGATACCGATAAATTCGCTGGAGCAAAACATCGCCCAGTATGATCAACCAACTGATATATCTAGTACACAATAGTGCTTATGTATGCAAAATCCTTTGGGAGAAAAAAAAAAGCAGACTGTGGTTTTAGGTGACAAACACACTTTTAGTGTTTAGGAATGCATTTGGAAGAGGTAAACATGCTTCACATGCCACCATTTCCACATTCCTTATCCATTCCAGAACATTCCCTGTCTAAATCCTGACACAGTGCAGTGTCAGTGCGTTTCAGATAAACAAGCTGCAGGCTGGCACCGGCCCTGGCATTAACAAGCCATCACAAGGCCTTTCTGGCCGCTGCTGCTGCTGCCCACTTTAGTCTCTTCACCATTAGGACATTACCAAGATACACTGTTCTACATTTACTACCATTAAATTCACAAAATAAACAAGAGCCAGCCCAGTATCGGTTTAGTAACATGTCAGAGCAGATATCTCAGTATCACTGACTTGAACTAACCCTTCTAGACTCCCCCCATGATTTACACACGTTGAATTGCCTCCCTTCACTTTGTTCAATTCATTTTCATTTGCAGCTCATTAAAGCAAGTGGAAAAATTCTATGGAAAGTGGGACTGTAAGCTTTCAATCCACAGCACATTTATGTTTGTAGGAGATTTTGAGGAAAAACTGAGCAAAAAGTTGCATGTCATGCTTTACTGAAAGAAAATACACATTAGTTACATTAGCTTAGCTTTAGCTTTTGCCAGACCAAATCATGAGCGAAAGCGCATTCATTTCAATGAAATATGCTATGCTAAGCCGTTTCATGTTGCAGACTTAATGACCAAATTAATTTTTAATTGGAGTTCAATTCTGGTAAACTTGGACATGCAAAGTCGCACCCTTGACCAATAGTGCTGCTGCTTTGGCTCCTTTGACCTCTGAAGGGGCAGGGCTTCGTACAGCAGCACTAAAGATCCAGAGTTTACCAGTATCTAAGCACATGACCCTTTAACATTTCTTCCCGTCTATAAATAAACTCATAAAAAAGAGGCCACAAGATACACAATATGTCAGGAGACTGTATTAGATGATGAAACTATAGCGCTATTTGGACAAGATTAGGTAACTTCCTCTTTTACAGGCGCTCCTCTATGATTTTATTGCCGTCCGGATCGGCCAAGTCTGTGTTTTTCTCCCTCCTCCTGTGAGATACTTACAGGCCAAAGTACCTACTGTTTTTCCACCAAGCTCAGCTGCCAAAAAATGTATTCCAGTCCAGATACAAATCTCTGATTTTGGTAGATTTTTAGGCAGTCGCACTACATTGAAGAAAAGGTTTTTCTGACTGCCGTATTTGCTCTTCTAGGGGTGCGTATCAATATTAAACATTATCCAAATCGTGATACGGTTAATGTTTTAGACGTCGTTCAGCCATCGTTTGGTTGGTAGAACTTTTAGTAAAACTAGTAACTTCTAGTAAAACTAGAAGTTTTTATCCTCTCTACACTGGAAGAGTATTAGCAGGAGGAGAAACAAAAAAGAGAAAGTCTATCAGAAAAGGGAGATCTCGCAGATTGATTAATGGTAGCTACGCGTAGTAAGCTTTTTATAATCACATACGGCTACATAATATCAAAAGCACTTGTTTATGCACAATTATGAACCTTTTACGCTAACAAAACGTGATCATACGACCATGTGTGACGCAAACATCCAGGTTCGTAGAAACTGCAGCCCAAAACTCATGCTTGTGCCTCCAGTAGTAATTTTACTGCCATCTGAATGCGCAAGATCTGCAAAGTGCTGGTGTGGCTGCAAGCAGAATCACCCTGATTCCAATCCTTTAATCAACTGATTTCAGTCAAAAAGGTGATCATGTGATCTCCTGATTTGTTGGAATGAAAACCTGCAGCCACACCAGCCCTTTGCGAATAAGAATGGACACTCCTGAACTAATCCAATCCGAACAGGGCTAAACTTTTGTGTTTTTATCGTTTATAATAGGCAAGTTGTTCAGCCTGCTGACTGCTAGGTTAGTTGCTTGGCTAAGCACTGCTGCACACATCATTCACACTACTGCGGTCAACCATGACACTTATTTACACTCTCTTACTACAGCTGTGCTCTCGCAAATGTACAATTAATGAGACAATTATGTTTATCTTTGTTGTTTTTACTGTTTATGGTTGGCCAGCTAAGTGCATCAAAATTCTGTATTTTTTTTGTGTTCTTCCAATATTCCAGTCCAGCCTTGATCATCTAGTTTCCAATACAACATGAACTGCAAATACCTTGTGTGACTTAAAAAAAATTGGGTTAAAAAAAAAAAACCTTAACAATTTTGCTATTTGTTTGATTCTGAAACAAATGTAAGACCGAAACCTGCAGACCCCAACATGTTGGTGCAGAATGTAAATGAACTGTAAAAGTAAGTCATTATGTTACTATGTGATTCATTATATAACTACATATGAATGTTTATGTGAAGTATTTTGAATGTAAATCAATATTAATTATACATACAACTAAATAATTCTACGCAATAACAACTCCAGGGTTAAACAGTATAAAGGAGGGGTGGGGCTAATCACATGATAATCACAACTAAAATATCACTTACCGACTCATTTTTAGAATCACAACAAACACACATATTCTAATAATAATTTTTTTTTTTAACTCTAATAATTGCCTACTGTCAGTTCTGTGAACTCTGTACCTGTATAGAGTTGTGTTAAAAACTGCACAAAGCCACAAACTTCGAAACGGCACGTATCAAAACTGCAGTAGGTTTACAACACTCACCACAGGCCCCTGAGGCCCCGTGTCTCTGAAGCGGTTTGTCTCTTTGTGGAAGCTGTAGTTGGCTCCTGAAGCTTTGGCCACTTTCTGCATGATGCTCTCAGGTTCAACGTCCTCCTCTGCACGAGCGTTGATGGTCACGTGAGCTCCCTGTACAAAACAACATCAAACACACAAACGCAATGCACAAAAGAATGAACTAATGCACAACACAAAACATGCATCACAGTACACACCATACTGTATACTATACATACTGGCCGATATAAATCACTACACTGATACCAGATTAAAGGAGCTAAACTATATTTTTTGATAAGGTAAAATTCAACTCTCTAATAGTTGTAGTTTAATAGTGTCTTACTTACTCATGTTATTGTCACTTCTCAATTATCATACTTCTTCAAGTCAAATAAATAGAAATGCACCAAGTCGGAAATAATATAAATATAATAGTGTGGAGACAGAGTTTCCAGAATTCCTAGGATTTTCAGTTTCTGTTATTTAGCTCTTCATCACTTTATCACTTTTCTTCACATAAAGGTAATTTTTCCTGATATTTGTTATATGTTATCCTCAGACTTAAGGAACAGGCTTGGATGCATTTTAAATATTTTTGCTATTTTGCCATATATTGCTAAAAAAAAAGGTGAGTAATCATATTGTAGTCTCTCACAAATCCTCACATTAGTGAAGTTCAATTCATTACAATAAAAAAAAAACCACCATTTATAAATATCTGTGTTTTATCAGCCACATTATGAGCTGCACTGATAATTTCCTATAGTCCTGTGCCAGTAACAGAATCCTCTTATTCAGGTAACCATGTTGTAGATAACTACGATAAACAGCTAAACTGGTCTTTTTTTATTTCCCCTAAAGCGTTTGCACACATAGTAACTTTGAGATGGTTCCTAATTCTAAAGCAGACGCTGAAACAAACACAATGACAGTGAGCTGAAGCTCAGTACTAATAGTTGACACTAAAAATGTGTCCAATAAAAGAACAAAATAAAAGTGCAGTTCAGTAAAAGTGGTCATCTTTCATTTGGCCACAAAACTGTTACTAATCTGGTAAATAACAACATAATTGTGAATATCGCATGATCTTTACTGTCAAAGGCCACTTTCACTGTAGCTGCTTAGCTTAGCCTGATGCCTGTTGGTCAGAGGCCATTTTGCCTGATGTCCAACTGTCTGAGAGCAGAGATCTAACTGTTTTCCACGAGGCCTGGAGCTGTTTTGTCTAATGTCTGAAACCTGACTCTGTGGTCTGAGAATGTCCTTTAACGTACATCATAACATAAGCTTTGTTTGTGATATCTGCCAGCCGTAGCGGCACACAGTGTCCCTTCCCTCCGAGCACGTTCAGCCAGCACTGCTCAATGTTCAGCCATGTTTCTAGAACAATGTTACGTACATTAAATATGGTACTAATATAGGATATCACATCACCCTACATGTTTAATTGTATTCATGTGTGGGGACACTAGTGTCATTCATGTATGCAGACACAGTAACCAAAGTCACAGTAGACACAGTAACCAAAGCTGTCATCTAAATAAACAGGTTTTTGATCTGTGGGTGGAGTATCCACTCATTTCCCTGTTTACACTAATCTGACTGATCTGCTGGAAAGATCAGATGGAGGTGTACGACTACACTAAACTCATTAGTCCAACGCTCCAACAACACAGAGTCAGACTCAGTGTGTCACTGCAGAAGAGAACAGTTACCTTCAGAAAGTTAGCTATGGAGCTAACGTGGTTCGCACAGAGTCCTTTCCGAGCATCTTTCACCCCCTCACCAGTCTGAAAAACATGAATGCAGAGAATGAGAAGAGTGATCATACCAGCCAGTAATAAGAGTAATAAGTAGAAATAGGTGAATCGTTCAATTCAAATCGTTCATTCAAATAAACAGAAAACCATTAGTACTTGTTCACAAATTACACATTTGCACATGGCATGTGTAGTTTACAATACAATGAAATAAACTGTGCATTATAATTGTGCTTTTACAATTTGAGAGGCCACATAATTCTGAGAACAAAAAAAAAGGAAAAATGAAAGAAAAGCACTGACCCAGTTGATGAGGACGTATTTGGGGAGGCCAGAGTTGGGGTCTTTGACTCTGCAGAAAGCGTACATCACCTTCCCACTGTTCAGCTCCTCCACCAGCTCCTCCAATCCCCCATCTGAATGCATAAATACACTGAGAACACCAGCAAACACCAAAGGCTTCTCCTAACAGCCAGCTGTATTAGATGAGGACAGTTCTGTACAGATTAAACTGTTCTCCAAAAACATGACCAAAAACATGTCCATCTCCAAAGTCTGCCTCTTGTTAAGTTAGCTTCCAAGACTTGGCTCGCACACTCATCATAGAACCGACCCAGAAAACACTTGCAGAAAACAAGAAGAGGAATACAAACCAAAAACACTGAAGACTGGACAGTAAAGTGTGGCAAGAAAAGGAATGTAGATGTACGGGTGGGATATTTTGGACTAAACATTTCAGCGTCTGTTAGCCGTGACTTCAGAAGGATGCTCTGTATACTGTTAGAAATAAAGGTACTGCGCAGGTACATTTTTCATTCATCAAGGTACAAGCAGTGTCAATGTACCCTCAAAGGGACAATATTGGTTTTAAGGTCTGATTGTGAACCTTAAATAAGTTTTTCCTAATGGAAAAGTATAAATTCGTAACCTAATGTTTTAAAACAGAACAGTAAAATAAAAAGCCTGGAGACAGGACAGGGGTGAGTGGAGTCAGTACAACTTAGAAAATATCATTTCAATGGATTATGGTACGGTTATGTTCCCTAACTAAAGGTACTGAGATTGTCACCCCAGTGACAATGACAGTTTAGTACCTTTATTTCTGAGAGTGTTCGACATCTGTTATATGCAGATTTTTATGTGTGTGAACTGAAGAGCTGTGCTTTTTCTCCCATTTCTGTTTTTTTCTCCTGATTTAGAAGCTTGAAAAGCAAGAAAAGCAATAAATATTTGAATTACAAAAATATATATTTGGGCATCTCAGAAACACTTACCTCCTTTGTCAGCCAGGCGGATATCGTTGGTGTTTCCCTCATAGGTGAACAAGGCCCTACAAGAAGAACACAACCCAATTACAACACTGCATCCTGATTACATAACACACTTGTGCTTCACTTATAAAGAAGAAAAATGCATTACAATATAAGAATCTATTCATTATAGATGTAAATTTCTGACCTTATGACAGTTTGCTTTCACAACAATTCCTGAGGCTGGCTTTTCTTTTTATTTATTATTTCAATACTGCACTAAATGTAACTAAACATTGTGCTCTGTCTGTAATGAAACATGCAGTAGTTCAATGTTGTGCAAGTACTGATTATATCAAGGGTCAGAGGTGGGCAGTTCAGGTCCAGAAAGTAAAAATCATCCTCAGGATTTTGTTCCAGCTGCCTGCCTTCTATAATTAAACCAAACCAGCCTCAGGCAGTACAAAATTCTGGGGAGGACTTTTACTTTCTGGACCTGAACTGCCCACCTCTGACCTTAATTTGATGTACTGTGATGTAACATGATGTAATTTATCACAATAATAAAAAGCAATGTCATATTGCCCACCTCTCCTTTCATGCAACTTTAGCTACTTGAAACTAAATTAAATTTCACTTGGGTTGCATCCTGCAACTCATCTGAAACTCAGCTGAACTAGTTGCAGCTGTCAACAGCCAATCAAAATGGCAATAACGCATCACGTCATGTCGAACAACAATTTCAAATGACTGAAAATGAAATGAAACTTGAATTTCATCATGTGAATATGGTATCCTGTCAAGTAAAATTATCTTAAATATAGTCAATAAGTCTAATATTTCTCCTGTTGACATTGTAAGCTTAATTTAAGATTATTTTAACTTAGTTCTAGACATTTTTTACTTGTTTTAAGTGGTTTTATTGAGTAAACTTATCTCACTGTATTGGCAGATAAATTTTAAGAAATGCTTGAAACCAGCAACTTTATCTGCCAGTATAGTGGGATAACTTTACTTTATTAAGTAAAATTATCTTACTATACTGGCCAGAAAGTAAAAGTCCTCCCCAGACGTTTGTACTGCCTGAAGCTGGTTTGGGTTAATTATAGAAGGCAGGCAGCCAGAACAAAATCCTGAGGATGATTTTTACTTTCTGGACCTGAACTACCCACCTCTGACCCTTGATATAATCAGTACTTGCACAACATTGACCTACTGCATGGTTCATTACTGACAAATCAAGTAAATAATGTGTAGAAATAAGTTAGATAATATTATAATAAGCGCAGAACAATTTCAAAAAGGGAAATATTAGATGTATCGACTAAATATAAGATAATTTCATTTGACGAGATCCCATTTTTTGCAGTGTTCAATTAGAATTACTTTTTAAAATGCATTAAATACACAACCGTGAGGCATTATTTACATAGTACTGGAATATAAACAATAAAAACAACAAAGAGTATTTTTGTAGTTTTTACATTTACGAACAGCCCAAGAATGTTATTCTGGTCAACAAAATGTCCACATAGCCTATTTACTGAATATTACTACAATCAATTGTAACTAATTCATTTTTATCCCCTTAATTTTTAATGCCTTATACTCCATTACACTCAGCAGGCTCTCTTAACTGCAGCTCTGCGGTGAAGCAAACCCGATAAAGCATTAGCCATCACCTCCACACTGCACAATGAACGACAGCATGAATGAACAAATCCATGACACCTTCAAGCAGGTTAGTGTTGACACTAGATATTGAGGTCTGAACCACACTGTTTGACCACACTGGGGTCAGCGTTAACGTCAACGCTAAAAGAGCTAATTGGACGGACACTGAGACAATGGATACACAAGATAAGCAACTGCCCTTCATAACACAGCTTCTGATTTGTACCCAGTCCACTGAGGTCCCAGAACGGGTCAACTTGCCATGAATTTGAGCATTTGAGCCCTCAGCTTTGGTTCACTCACACTAAACAAAGCCACTTGTGTACGGAGGAAGCTGTGTCAACTTCCTCTCTGAAACCTGGGGCTGCCGAGCCCATGCTCACTGTCAACTCAAGATAGAGGAAGTGCGGTGGAGAAGAAAGAGAAAAGAACATTACACAATCTTGAAGTGAAAATTCTTTAAGACAACTTTGGTCTCCTTAAAGAGCCAGACATTGCTGTAGCTTGTGTATATAGAAGTGGCATTAAAAGGTGGTGCTATGTTACCAAAAGTCATAAATATCTGAATAAAGCAGGATTTCCTGAGTTAGCCACATAATTTTAGCCCAAGGTCAAACCTGTCAAATAGGAGGAGAGCTAAGGGACATTTCTACTGGACAGTGCTCATTTTGGGCTTCACTTATCCAGCTTTGAGATGTTCTGTAATGTGAAATTACTAGGAATGCACTGATTGGGAAATTAAGGGCTGATGCTGATATCAAATATTTTTCATGTACATACCACACATCATTTACTTACTCCAGCTATTACAAGTTTTTAGTGTCAGGGAATAAAAGCAGAAAACATATTTAACAGAATGTTACACAGAAGCCTCAACCACTAACAATAATACACTTTTTTTAGTATGTAATGTGTCCACTCGTTCATTCTTTCACTGCCTTCTGCTCTTTCAGGAGACTCACTGTCAGTTTCCCAAAAAAATCTATAGGGATATTTTTCCACACCTCCAAAGTTTAGTCTTAGAAGCTGGTTGCATTTTCTGCTTCTCATGACCCAAACACATTCATGTGATGGTCAGTTAAGGTCTGGTCAGTCCGTTGTTCTGAGAACACCAGCAGCTTCTTTGTTTGACTTGAATTTTTTTTCTTTTCAGATCTGAAGCAGCTTGATTTTCTCCTCTCTATCAAAGATGAAGCATTAAGTGCCATTTTTCTGATTCGGTCAGTGTTGGTGGTCTACCAGGTCTTGCATGGCTGTTGAGAGTCCAATACTCCCTGTAGCTTTTAATCGTTTTTTGGAAACACCCATTTTTTCCACTTTTTTTGACTTTCCTCTTCCTCTTGCACATGTATGGCAATATATCACATCTCCTCAGATATACCTCTTTAGAAAGAGTAACATACTTAATGGCTGTTTTGAATAGAAATAAATAAAAAAATCTACCCAGATTAACATCACAAAAAAAATGCAACATTTATTACATGTTAACTTTAAATCATTGAAATCTAAACATCTGCACAATGTCATTTTTTTTCTTAAGCAGTTATCTAGAGATGTCGATATAAATCCAATATCATTGTGCACCCCTAGAAATTCTTCTGTGCTGGTTTGACTGTGGCTGACTTTGGCCATCTAAAATGTCCCATCCTCCTCTGCTCAGTACACTTGGAAGACAGTGAGTGGTAGATTCCTAAAGGACGGGAGTAGCTCAATGAAAACAACTCTAAGCACTAACCGCCCTAAGACTTAAAAACCTCCAGTCAGGACCTGCCAAAGCACAGCCACAGCCGCCCCGGGCCTGGCTCAGTGTTTATAACAAAGAGCACAGTCGAAGCGCACATTGTAGAAGTCCTTCTGGTGAAGCTGTCGCAGAATCACAAAAGCGTCTGCGATCTTCAGTCATTCCTCATTGAGCATTTCAAAAGAAAACAAGTGTAAAAAAAAAAAAAAAAAAACCACAATATCAAGACTGAAACGCAAAACTGGTTGAGCAGAGGTAACACGATACAGCTACTTATAATTAGAGCTAATGGCTGCCACGGAGAGGGTGCTACAGGCCTTTTCACTTCAGGAGAAGTATGTCTTGCATGGCCTTTTTTAAGCTGCATAGCCTGAGGTACCTTCTGTCAAACGCTTTTGCCAAATCACTAAGATAGCACCTCTTCTTTTAACAACACTCTGTAAGTGTTTAGGAAGGAACTGAGGAGACCAATTGCTGTAGTTCTGAAAGTGATATGTTTTTACATTCTTGTTTTATATATGATTTCAGCTCCTTTGTCGTATTTTTCATTTCATAATGCGGCAAATGTTATCAGAGGGTGACAGGTCTGGACTGCAGGCAGGCCAGTTCAGCACCTGGACTCTTTTATTACAAAGCAATGCTGTTGTAATACAAGCAGAATGTGGTTTAACATTGTCTTGCTGAAATAATCGAAGCCTTCCCTGAAAAAGACGTCGTCTGGATGGCAGCATATGTTGCCAAAACATGTATATATCGTTCAGCATTAATGGTGCCTTCACAGATGTGCAAGTCACCCATGCCATGTGCACTAATGCCCCCCTATACCATCATGAATACTGGCTTTTGAACTGTGCACTGATAACAAGCTGAGTGGTCTTTAGCACGGAGGACACAGTGTCCATGATTTCCAAAAAAATGTTAAATTTTCATTTGTCAAACCACAGGACACTTTTCCACAGTCCATCTTAAGTGAGCTCAGGCCCAGAGAAGGCGGCAACATTTCTGAATCCTGTTTATATGTGGTTTCTTCTTTGCATTTTAGAGTTTTAACTTACATTTGTTGATGCAGCGACAAACTGTTTTCACAGTGTTTTTCAGAAATGTTCCTGAGCCCATGCAGTGATTTCCTCTACAGGATCATGTCTGTTTTTAATGCAGTGCTGCCTCAGGGCCCAAAGATCACAGCCAGCAAATACTGGTTTTTGGCCTTGTCCCTTGTATACAGAAATTTCTCCAGATTCTCTGAATCTTTTAATGATATTATGTACTGTAGATGATGAAAAGCAAAAGTTCTTTACTATTTTATGTTGAGAAACGTTATTCTTGAATTTTTGCACTATTTGCCTGCGCAGTATTTCACAGAGTGGTGAACCCCTCCTCATCTTTACTTCTGAAAGACTCAGCCTCTCTGGGATGCTTTTTTATACCCAATCATGTCACTGACCTGTTGTCAATCAACCACCAGGTGTTTTTTTTTACCATTACACAACTTTACCAGCCTTTTGTTGCCCCTGTTCCAACTTTTTTGGAATGTGTTATTGGCATCAAAATGGGCATACATTTTTCAAAAAACAATAAAAGTTCTCAGTTTCAATATTTGATATGTTGTCTTTGTACTATTTTCAATGAACTATAGGGTTTAAATGATTTGCACATCATTGCATTTTGTTTTTATTTACATTTTGCACAACATCCCAACTTTTTTGGAAATGGGGTTGTAATCAACAGTGCTATTGTGTAAGACAGCATTTCAGCAACAGCATGATGAGCTCCCTTATAGCCATGCTGATCTTACTGATATCTACACTACACTGAACTGCACTTCAAATAGGTGTTACATAAAGTCAACAACTAAACCTTTATGAACTACCACCTACATTTCAACAAATAAACAATCAAGACATCAGTTTTTAGTTAAACCAGAACGTGTGCATATATGTATAAATCTTTTTTGTGAATCCCACCGCATAATTCAGTGATTAAGATAGAAACAAAGTCATTCAGAGTGGCATGAAGTGAAATGCAGCCAGTATTGTTTACAGCGGTGGTGATAAGAATCAAACGTCTGAAGCTTATAATACCCCTTAAAGTGCTACCACAAAAGTTATCACATAAAATGCGCGTTACAAATACACTTCCTGATGACTGAGACACTGTTTTACCACAGGTGTGAAAAAAATGATTTGGCCTAAAATGTATTTTTAAAAGCACTTCATGCGAATTTTTCAAGTGGGGTATTCAAAATGTTCATATATTTGTACAGGTACCACTTTGGAGAGCAATGCTATCTCCAGTGTCTTCTTCTTAAGCCAGAAATAAGTGGGAGATGCAACTGACTGCAACTGATTACAGACTAATTAAGAAGCTCTGAGGTTATTAACATGCATGCAGATATAATTGCATGCAGATGTGATTTAGACAGCCAATCAGCAGTCAGTATTTTGAAGCAAGAGTGCTTATTGGCTCACTGATGATAACACTGACTACTTACGTAATGAATGTTGGTATTTTGATACTTGGTAGTTCTGGAGTAATTTGGTCAGTACCATATAGTAGTAAAGAAAATGGTTCTATATAGAACCATTAACACTCAAGGAACCCTTTGCATGAATAAATGGTTCTTTGCATCATTAAGTTGTTCTTCAGACTGATGGAGAATGTGATGTAGATGGTTCTATATAGCACCTAAAAGGGTGCTTGACATCATAACAATAGAAGAACCCATCTACAGCACACTCTCCATCAATCTGAAGAACGCTTTAATGATGCAAAGAACCCTTTAATGGCGCAAAGAACCCTTTAATCACACAAAGAGTTCTTTGAGTGTTCATGGTTCAATATTGAACCATTTTCTTTACTAAAGAACCCTTGAAGAATCCTTTTTAAGTGTGTACAAGCACTGAATTTTAATACTCAACAGTAATCTTAATATATTAATACATCATTATGTTCTGCTTAGACAACAAGACCACGTCTTGAAAGAACCACCAGTGTCATACAAAACTAAGATGGCTATCGCTACAAACCTTGAGTTTCAGCTGTCAGCCATCATGCTGGATGTCAAAGCACCCCAAAAGGAAAGAGAATGTAATTAAATATGGGTTCATTTTAATTACTCTTCATTTCTAGTCCATTCAGGCATCTGGGCTCACAGCCACGTCTCCTGAGCACGAGGCTACATTAACCATCTTCAGCTTCTTCTGTGTGACCCAGTTTCAACGCAAAAGCAACAGCCAGTCACTTCCTGGATGTACAACCTGTGCTGTAGGTCACACCATGAACTAAAGCACCACGCCTCCAGGTCACAACCAGGGCAACTAGGAAGTTTAACTTGGTACACAATATAAATTCAAAAAGACCAACTCCCATATCAGCCCACTGGTTGACTCTAGTTTCTGTGAATAAACATCTACCAAAGAAATCCTGAGCGGTGAAAGTTAATGTACATGTCTTGCATTGTGCAAAGTACAGGGCTTTTTATTGTACATGGTGGCACTTCCACAGCACTGACTAAAGGGTTGAGTCAGTGTTGCTGGAAAATCAAGAGAAGTGCCTTTGTAGTAAATTCTGACTCAGGCTACTGAGACACTGGAGGTTCCCCAGGTATACTGAACTTTATCTCCTTACATAGTTACTTTAAAATAAAGGGTATTAAATAGGACGTCCGTCCACCAACTGTTGGAGATGTGGTACATTGCTGTGAGGATTTGATTGTGTTCAGCCACAAAAGCACCAGGTACTGATGTTGGATGACTAGTTCTGGACCACAAAAACCACCGCAACTTCCAAAGGTATTGGATGGAGCTCCATCCCGCCAAAGAGCGCAGTTCCTCTGATTCACCGCCCAATGCTGGGTGGCTTTATACCCCACAAGCTAACGTTCGGCTTTGTGCCTGGTGACCTTAAGCTCATGTATAGCTGTTCTAATGGCAGTGCTTTTCAAAGCACTTTACAGTAGCAGAATTCACTAATTAGAAGGGGTGTCTGGATACTTCTGGATGACGCTGATGACAAAACAGCACACAAAGCCACCACAGTAGATTAGAGCTGGCTGAAAGCGAGGGAGTGTTCAGCTGCTTGGAAAACAGACACAGATAAATCTCACTGGTTCTTACTGAGCAACAGATTCAATGATTACTTCTCAATCAAGTCTGCCTCAAACGCTAATACAAACAGGATGTAGTGGTAGTATTGAGGTCAGGCATATGCAAAAGCAATCAACTTTCAGCTTAGCTCAAAGAGAAAGCAAGGCCAGTCCATTCATCCAGGGAGGTTTTAATTCAGCTGTAAAACAGGTTTCCTCCAGAGTCTCTGCACAGAGTAAGTTCAGACCGTTGAAGCCTCCTGACATTTACAGGGCGAAACACGACGGAAACACACAGTTCACACAGATAAAACGCGCTAATATACATTTTTAACTTTATAAGACGGGTAAAATTGACACGGTCTCACTAAATAGCCAGGCAAACTGACGACTGTTTACAGTATTTCCAGTAAATGTAGCTAGTGTTGTTTTACATTAGGCAGCCGAAGCCCCATACAGTAGCAGCTAGCAGGCTAGCCTGGCTAAGCTAAGCTGAGGATGTCAGTTAAGCTCTCAGCCTCGCTGATGTTCATTCTGCCTAACTTACCAGTTGGTGTCGGATTTCTCGTCCACCACCTCCTTGTAGGCCGCCGTGAGGGCAGGGCCGTTCTTGCTCAGGTTCACAGACATTTCTGGGTGAAGGACAGGACCGCAAAATACGACCGTCCGGATCCGGGGGGGCGAACTTCAGTTGTGCGGCGGGGAGGAAAGCGCGTCCCCCGCCTGCCACGTTACGTCTAACGGCCACTCCTCCAGAGACGCTGCGTCTCCAATCAGTGAGATCAGTGAAGGTATGAACGATATTACCGATTTTCTGTTCAGAGCGATACCAAATGATACCGGGACTAGAATCCCGATACCAACACCGATAACGATACTTTTAAAAGGTGACGGTAACAAACAATAGTATACTAAATTTGCTAACAGAAAATAAAAAAAAGGAAAAAATAAAATTGGAATTGATAAGTGTACAGAACATTAAAAATAACTCCATTACACACACACACACACACACACACACATGCGTTTGAGCTTTTGGTCACAAACTGATGAGTGGACATTCTCCTTAACTAAGGCACCTCACAAGCCTTTAGATGTTCATCTGGCTTCTTTTATGACCTCTCTGGATGAGTTGTCGCTGCGCTCTTGGTGAAATTTTGGTAGGCCAGACACTCCTGGAAAGGTTCACCACTGTTCCAAGTTTTCTCCATTTATGGCTCTCACTGTGGTTTGCTGGAGTGCTGGAGCTTTAGCAAATGGCCTTGTAACCCTTTCCAGACTGGAAGATTTCAGTGACTTTGTTTGGCATCTGTATTTTAATCTCTTTAGAACGTGGCATCATGTACTGCTTTTTAAGACCTTCTAGCCTGCTACACATTGCCATACAGGTTCTATTTAAATGATGCTTAGATTCAACAGGTCTGGCAGTAATCATGCCTGGGTGTGGCTGATGAAATTGAACCTAGTAGTCAATTGAATTTGGCTGGTTGTTTTAGTAGCTAGGGGGGCAATTACTTTTTTACATAGGGCCAGGTAGGGTTGAACAGCATTTTCCATAATTTAAAACAGCATGTTTTGTTTTATATATATATATATATATATATATATATATATATATATATATATAGTTTTACCTTGTTCTTCAGTGGTCAGGACCCCCATGGACCCTCACAGAGCAGGTACTATTTGGGTGGTGGGTCATTCTCAGCACTGCAGTAACACTGACGTGGTGGTGGTGTGTTAGTGTGTGTTGTGCTGGTACGAGTGGATCAGACACAGCAGTGCTGCTGGAGTTTCAAGAACACCTTGTTTCTCCAATTTTTTCATTTTTCGGTTTTTGACATAATTTGAAAATAGCTGTTGCCCTTTGCATTGTGTGTAGATTTCATGATGAATGGACCAAGAAAGTGGCCCAAAATTACTTGGACAAAAAGTCTGGTTCCATTGACTTACATTAAAAGTAGAATATGTTTTTTCCCTCTCCTGTAAATTTACCACTTTGGAGATATGAGGTTTTGTTCCACAGCGATGTATATAAATATATGTGTGAATATATATATATATATATATATATATATGTGTGTGTGTATATATATATATATATGTGAACTAGAGGAAGCTGCAGAGGGGTGGTCAATCTCCCCTATACATCAATGGAGCCAAAGTGGAGAGAGTTCCTCGGTGGACACCTCACTGGTCCCTCCACACCAACACAATTGTGAGATCTGCCCGTCAGTGGCTCTTCTTCCTGCGCAGGCTCAGGAGATCCTCACCAACTTGTAAACATGCAGCATAGAGAGCAACCTCACTGGCTGCGTCACTGTCTGCGACCAGGATGCCCTAAAGGGAGTGGTGAGGACAGCAGAATCGATCATTGGCAACAAACTACCAGCCCTGCAGGACATCTATCAGTCCTGCTGCCTGAGGAAAATTCAAAACATCCGGTTAGACAGCAGTTACCCAGCACACGGCCTGTTCACCATACTGCCATCAGGCAGGAGATCCTGCAGCATCCAGGCCAGAACTACCCGCCTAATGAACAGTTTCTATCCACAGGCTGTCAGGCTACTGAACAAGCTGTGAAGCTGTGGGTCCTTCCCCAGTTACCATTTCACTAGGCCACTTTGTTAGTATTATTTATTATATCACTGCGGATAATGATACTAAGTTGCTTTAAAATGTATACATATTCTTCTCAGACTATCCTTTGTTTTACATATTTGTACATAGCAGAGAGTTTTTCTTACATAGGTTCCTCCTGTCTCTGTATTTTGTGTGTATTTTGTGTATATTTCATATATTTCAGCTTTAGTATTTTCTTTTTTTGTCTGCACTGTTTTTAATATGTATATAATGCTGCCTTGCTGTAAAGTGATTACCCGCATTGCAAAGGCTCACAGCTTTGAAACTATTTACTATGAAACTATATATATATATGTATATATATAGTTGTTGTCGGAAGAAAGCCTCGTATTTCCAAAATGGTAACTTTACAGGAGAAGGAAAAAAACCTACTATACTTTTAATGTAAGTCAAAGGAAACCAGACTTTTTGGGTCATTTCTTTTAGTCTATTCGTCATGAAATTTACACCCAATGTAAAGGGTAACAGGCATTTTCAGATTATGTAAAAAACTGAAAAACAAGAAAAATGGACATACAAGGTTTTCTTCCGACAACAGCGATATTTATATATAAAGATAAATAGATAGACTGGCTGTGAAGCTGTGAGAGGCTCAGGAGGTGTTGCATTGCAAAGGCTCACTTTAAAAGAGGCATTTAACATTGCTAATGTTGTCCATTAGTTTGTGTATGTGTGATCTTTGTGTTATTCTGTGTCAGGATTGTGGGTGTTTTGTGTTGGTCACCATGGAGCTCATGCATAGCAGCTACTGTTATTGTTATTGGTTGCCACAGCTGGCGGTGATCCCACACACATATATATATATATATATATATATATATATATATATATATATATATATATATATATATATATATATATATATTGATTGCTGTTGTCAGAAGAAAACCTCATATCTCCAAAATCATAACTTTACCGGAAAAGGAAAAAACTTACTTTACTTTTAATGTAAGTCAATGGAACCAGACTTTTTTCCCCAAGTAATTTTCAGTCATTTCTTTTAGTTCATTCATCATGAAATTTACATACAATGTAAAGGGCAATGGGTACTTTCAAATTATGTGAAAAACTCAAAAATGGAGATATAAGGTTTTCTTCTGACAACAGCAATTGATATATATATATATATATATATATATATATATATATATATATATATATATATATATATATATATATATATTTCAAAGCATTTCACCCATTTATAACCAAACAGAATTCCACTGATTTTCCAAACATTCTGTGTAACTAAAACATGGAAATGTACCAGAAGTCATTCAGAGTGGTTTGATGTGAAATCGTTTGTTGTAGTGAAACTTACAGAGACATATTTCTTTTTTCTTTTCTGATGTTTACCACATAAATATAGCCATTTAATTTACTATCCAAAACAATCAGTGAACCTACACATGTCTTTTGAGTTTTATATGTAATGTTGATGGTAAAATAGTGGTCAATCCAAGAAAATGTTTCCTGGGTACTATTTTGCTATTTAACACCCTGCATGTACCATGTATCTCCATTTTTATCTCTTTTTTTTCAGTTTTTGACATAATTCGAAAATGCCTGTTGTCCTTTACGTTGTGTATACATTTCATGGTGAATGGACCAAAAGAAATGACCCAAAATGACTTGGAAAAAAATTCTGGTTCCATTGACCTTCATTAAAAGTAAAGTAGTTTTTTTCCTTCTCCTGTAAAGTTACCATTTTGGAGATTCAAGGTTTTCTTCTGACAACATTAATATATTTAGCCACTGGTGAACCTAACTTTGTAATAAAACACCAGTTGCTTCAAAATGTCTGTATGAACGTTAAAATAAATATTAGTAAATATTTTTTAACATCTGCTGCATTATGGAAATGATGTTGCGCTTGTAGTATGTTAATGTTGTCCTTTCTCGGGTTTATGTTCCAGTATATTCTAGTCCCTTTGACTTAATTAGATCAGTCAGCATTGCTCTGTTTCAGAGTGTCTGCATTACAGAGATGAAGGGCGCCATCTTGTGGATAAATGAAACATGTACATGGATTTGGAGTGGTTCTGCAGCTGCACACATTTAAAAAAGATGGTTCTTCAAAGGTTCTTTAGTAAAGGCAATGGACCTATTTATACCTATGAGTTCTGTGTAGAACCATTTCATGCTTAAATGGTTCTTTGCATGGTGAAATAGTTCTATAGAGGGATGGAGAATGTGTTGTATAGGGTTTTGTAAATGGTGCTGTACAGCACCAAAAATAAAACTTATTGACTTTAGCTGTGGTGACCTGTTTAAGACCACTGAATACGACAGATATGCAAGTTAGATTTCAACACTCCCCCTTGTGGAGAATCTTCAGCTAAAGGTGAGTGAGTGTCCCAAAGCCACTTAGCTGTTAAATGAATCACTGTGCTTAACTGTGCTCCTTCTCTTTGTCATGCTCTTAGGCCCGATTCAGTACTGCCCTCCTGAGTTTCTTGTTAGGGGGAAGTATCACGCTGTCCCTGCAACAGTTTGGTCACTTGGTATCCTGCTGTTCAGGATCGTTTGTAGATACCACAGCCAATCCGAGGGTGAGATGAATGAGAGGGTCCGGGTAAACGAGGTATACCTTTAACCTTGTAACTAAGTACAGAGGAAGGAAAACTGATCACATAATGGCTAGTTAGAAGAAGAATTTGCAGTGAAGGCCAGATGGTCCTGAATGTATACGTTGTTAATAGTGTACTTTTCATGATATAGTTACACCTCGTCCTTTTACGGGTAGCCCTTCTGAAATGTAATGGTTAAGGATCTCTCTCTCTTATCCAACCCTGTCACACTGCACAGAATGCTGTAATCTGATTGGCTGGTGCCTGGAGTGGTACCCATCCCAGCAGCCTAGTTTGCAGCAGATTACACAGCATGAGTGGTTCCAGGGCACCACCCAGGCCTAGGATCAGGTTGGCCAGGGAGGCTAGGAGAAGAAGCAGTAAGCCTAAAATATCTAGTGACAATTGAGGAGAGAGTGTGGTGCACATACATGCCTTAAGGCAACTGGGAATGAAGATTAAGATTAAAAATCTTTCTAAGCTTTAGAGTCTAGTGCATAACTTTCATATCTTTTGGTGTATGTTTCAGGTTAAGAAGGGCTGTTAGGGAGAGGTAATGAAAACAACAACAGCAACAACAACAAAAAAACACCTTTCTATGTGATCACAGACTACTGGATAAAGAACAGTGACACATGACTGAGTACAACGGCAATAGAAAAAGAACAACAGCAGTGGAAGAAGGAAAACAGCCATGGAAGAAGGACAAGAGCAACATCATTGGATGAAGGAAAACGACAATAGGACAACAGCAGATAAAAGACAATTACAATGAGAAAAGGACAGCAACAGTGGAAAAAGGACATCAGTGAAAAAAGGACAATATCAGTAAAGCCTTTGGTTAAATTTGAAATAAAAGCACTGCTTGATTCCAAACTTTTAGCCTGAACTGTATTAAAGGCCGTATATCCAACATTTTTCTTGTAGTTTTGTTTCCTTGAGGTCCTCTGATGATTTTGATGTTTAATATACCACAGTCTTAATTCATTTCTACATGACCAGTTTAGCCCTTAGAATTCAATAGGATGTTGTTCTTACTGTACCTTTAAAACTGATATATGCAAATGAGCTATGTTCTAGTTGGCTGTCCTGCATTGTGTATTGCTTTATCCCCCTCAGTATTATTTAGCCCTCCCCAAATGAATGTACAGTATTTTGCATTATATATTTTGCAGCAGGAGATGGAGACTGGGGAAAACTGTAAAGCTGACTCGGCCAATCATGTCCGACTTCGTAGGTTGTAAGCCAATAATATCAGACCTTGTGAGTTGTATGCCAATAATATCAGACCTGGAGGCGGGCTTTGGCCGCTACTCACTCTGCAAAGCAACTGCTGAAGTTGTTCCAGGAATTAAGCTGAAATAAAGATTAGGCCTTATTCAAAAAACATAACATACAGTCTGAATCAGTAATTAGTTACAGAGTGAAGATCTACCTACAGTATGGATTTGTGCAAATTGTGGTCAGTATCGCTGGCTATTGAGTTTTTAGCCGGTTTCTTGATAGCTAGCTAACTTTAACTTCACGTGAGGTAAAGAAAAGGGGATTCATTTAACCCTGTATGACATGATGAGCGATCAAATCAAATGTACTCAATTTTCCCTTTACCCCAAATGTAGCTGTTCAGCCAAGACATATTTGGTGTCCAAAGCTGGCTTCATCTGTTTTGCACAGGAGCTATGAGGCTAATGTAGGTTAGCTAGCTAAGTGATTAAAGAGCACACCCCACATATTAGCACTGCGCTAACTGCAGGCCTAAATCACCACACGTTTACCTCAAACCACAATCAGCCAGTAAGTAATCTCAAACAGACTTTCTGAGGTCTGAGTGTGTATGACACACTGTTTTCTGTAAACACAGACAAAAATACATCATGTCTAAAAATGCAGTAGCAGTGTTGAAGCCTTAAGTGGTCAGAAACCACATAACATGATGGAGGAGTTAGCACAATGCTAATTAGCAGCTCTATTTCCATTACTTGTTAGTTACATTGAGACGAAGTGAGTATTTAAGTATTTACATTATAGCACAGACTGTTTCACATTCAAATTTATACAACAGTTAGTTCCGGCCACGCAAGCTGATTGGTTGAGAAGCGTTCTAACCGTGCTGTTATTTCACCATAACATCACTCCGCTGAGACGCCGTTGCTAAGCAACGACTTTGACAGCTATAGGAGACGCTCGAGCCATTTGAACGTTTATACTTCTTACTTTGCCACAAACAGAAAATGGACACTTTTAAGATCACGTTTGACCGACCAGCCGATTTGGTCAGACTCTGAAGATGAGACGACACTAAATTCCCAAACTGTCATCACCACTGAGCAGCTTTTCAGTCGGCAGCTGTGACAGAAGAACAGCTAAACAACCTGGAATCTGCCAGAAATGAACCGAATACCATTCGCCAAACTAAATGGGCTGTAAGACGCTTTACAGACTGGCTGGAACAAAACAACATTAATACTGATCTGGCAAAAAGTGACAAAACTGAGCTAAACTTGATATTGCGGCAGTTTTATGGCTGACTGTACTTCAAAAGGCGAGGCTTACAGCAGACTGTGCAGCGAGTGGGCGGAGCTCGTTACTCTGACGTAGCAACAAGCTGCTTGTTAAGGAACTATAATTTGGTGAAGGAACTGCGAACATTAAAACATATTAAACGGCCCAGTTTATTAATTTAATACTTTATTTATTTAACTGTTGTATAAAAGCAACAGAACACTCAAGGTTGGGTGTTATCGCTATAACATCACGGCTGTGATGATCTACTGTGACCAAATCACAGCCGTGATGTTATTTCACGATAACACACTCCCTCTCCTGCTCTATTGCTTAAGTATGTTCTATCATATTGTGTACAGTCCGTATACTGAAGCTAATCTGGAAAAACAAAGCAAGTCATTGATTTTGTGACGTCACAAAAACAAACTCACATTTTTTCATGCTGTCCTGTTTTACCAAATTTGACTGCTAAATTTCGTGACAAAATGACAAAATAAAATCCAGTTATTATAATAACATTAAAATTAAGACTTTTTTTTCCTTCTTCTATAAAGGAAACTTTTTTGGAGACGATACGGTTTTGCTCATTTATTCAGACTATAGGGGTTTAGCCCCTCCCACTCACGCTGAGTGTTTCAGCTCTGACTACTTTTTAAACAAGGCTCAATACAGAGCAACCAATCAGAACAGAGGTTATTTACATATATTAGTCTTAAAGGCACAGCAACAAAAAAACTACCTGTGAATTCTAAATAATAAAGGTTGGAAAATGGTTATGTAGACAGGAATAACTACCGTTTTTTGGTACTTCAAACCACACAAACGTCATAAGTAGACCTTATAAATACAAGAAAAATATAAAATAAGGGCCTTTAATAGCTAAATGACCACTTAAATGCTTGAAATTGCCTGGAATCCGCACATATCAGTTATCTTTACATCACATTCCACAGGTATGAAATAAATCCAGGAGAAAGTATAAAACAAAAGGAGCTTTATTCACTAATGCCAACACCTCCAAGGTTAGTTCAACAGTTCTGAGAGCATGAGGAGAACGCCGAGTCTTCAGCACAAACTACAGAACAGTAGACGATAATTAGCAAGGAGAGGTCACCATGGCTGTGAGAGTGTGGGCGTACACATAGGAGGTACAGTAGCAGTCCAGTGCGCTGCTCTCCTTGCAGAAATAAAACATTCAACCCTTCTAGAGGGCAAAAAGAAACAAATAAAAGAACATCTAAATGAGATTATTTTTTTTACAGTACAGCTCTGGTTGGTTATACATTGACGGTTAAGGCTAAGATTCTTTATTGAGGACGCTGGGAGAGGCGAGAGAATGGAAAACGAGAGAGAAATCCCTGATATCTTGCAAAATGGCTGTGGAAAAGGTTGTGTAGAGAGTGCAAAGCAATGCCGTGTACTGCTGTGTGTGACCTGTTCCAGCACTACTTCTGTTTTTCTCTCCCAGAGCCACTTCCAACCCCACCGAACACCTCGTCAGAGAGGAACGTACAACTGCCACTGACTGCATTCCAGCTTGAATTGGTTGGAAGACGACAAATAAATAGCAAATAAATAAATACATAAAAAAAAATAAAAAAAAAACGCTACAAGGGGCACAACTTAGAAGCTTTAAAGGAATAGTTTGGGGGGCCATTTACACAATTCAACTCTTACCCCAAATGTAGTCAAATCAGTCAAGACAAGTTTGCTTATTAAGTTTTGCACTGGAGCCACAGGCTAATACAGCTAATAAGTAATGAAAGTTCATGGCTGACTTATTAAAGGGGAATTCCACCCATTTTTTACAATTCCTGCATAAATAAAGCATCATAAATGTAAACAGTCATTCAGAGAGGTTTGATCTGAAATGCTCTGTTCTAGAGAAACCTAACTAGGTCAGAATTGCTCACAGTGGTGGTGTCAGGAACCAGACGTCTGAAGAGTTTAATGCCTCTTAAAGCTCCCTTCACAGAAAGTATTACAATGAACGGATATGAAAATGCAGCCTGAGGCCTGAATGACTTTGTTTACATCTTAAGGACCGAATCATACAGAAACTGTGGAAAATCGACTGAATTTTCCTAAATAGTCACACATTTGCCTCAAAGTGCGTCAATTTAAGTCACCTTAACTACATTTATATCTGTGCTTTCTGATATACTTACACTTAAAAAAGATGGCTCTTCAATGGTTCTTTAGCAAAGAAAATGAAACCATGAAAGGGCTCATCACATTAAAAAGGGCTCTATATAGCACCAAAAAGAGATCTTCCATTGTAACAAACTTGACATCATAACAATAAGAACCCTTTTTGGTGCTACATAGAGCCCTTTTCAAGAAGGTTCTATATATAACCATATAAAACACATTTTGCATCACTCTGAAGAACCATTTTGCAATGCAAAGAACCATTTAATCATAAAAAGGGTTCTTGGAGTGTTCAAGGTGACCTAACATCAGACACTGTCATGCAGTGCGTCACTGCTGTGTTTTACTGTTATTAGAATCTAGAATGTTCTAACGGAGCCCTGCTGGTGACATCCTGTATAAATAAAAATAATGCGTGGCCACGACTTAGTAAGGAGTGGGAATGAGATAATTAAGTCGTGGCCACGAGATCCTAATGTGAGGCCAGGACTTAGAAAGGTGTAGAAATTAGGTACTTAAGCCTTAACCACAGCTTAAGAAGGCATGATTTAATTCCCATGCCCTACTAAGTAGTGGCTACCACTTAACTATCTCATTCCCATGCCTTACTAAACTGTGGTCACGCATTAGGATCTCGTTCCCACACCTTACAAAGTCATAGCCACGACTCAATTACCTCATGCCCATGCCTTCCCACACCTTACTAAGTAGTGGCTACCACTTAATTATCTCATTCCCACGCCTTACTAAGCTGTGGCCATGCATTAGGATCTCATTCCTACTCCTTACTAAGTCGTAGCAAGGACTTATTATCTTATTCCCACGCCTTACTAAGCTGTGGCCACGCATTAGAATCTCGTTCCCACGCCTTACAAAGTCATAGCCACGATTTAATTACCTCATGCCCATGCCTTACCAAGCTGTGGCCATGCATTAGGATCCCGTCCCCATGCCTTACTAAGACGTGGCCACGCATTAGGATCTTGTTCCTACTCCTTACTAAGTTGTAGCCATGACTTAATTATCTTGTTTCCATGCCTTACTAAACATGTTATTTTTATTTATTCAGGATGTCACCAGCAGCTCCGTATGTTCTCCTTCCATTCACTCTGGTTCCTTTCTGCTCTTTTTCCGGACATCATAAGGTCAACTGTTGACATTCCGATGTATTCCGGCTTTTAGGACAGCACAAACCAGATGCTAAAACCAGTGCAAAAGCAAAGAAGCAAACTTCAGTCTGCATTTACAGCAACTGCATAAATGTGATTTTTCATGAACTATTCCTTCAATACTGCCACAGTGATGACAAAACGCTTTCGTCAGCGCTGGCAAAATGTCATCGCGAGCAAAGAAAAAGCAGCAAACGTCGGAGTTGCTCCGCCGCTGAGACAGGAGCTTCATTCACATCATACATTCAAAAGCACTCCAGGACACCGTACAGCAAGTGCACTGAACATCCACTAATCAGTTAACAGACACTTCCCCCAGCTGTGATAACTGAAAAGGCCTGTCTAGCGTCGGAAACCGATGACATCTGATGAACTATTCCACATAACGACACTATGTGCTGCTAAACCTTCGAGTATAGTTTGACGAAAATGTAGTCAATCAGCCAAGATGGTCTGGAGTCGCAAGTTTGCTTTAGTCTTGCACTGAAGCTACAAGGCTAATGCAGCTATATAATGGAAGTTTATAGCATCAGTAAGTTCAAACAGATTTGCTTTTTTTGACACTGTATGCCACACATGGCTATGTAATGGTATGACATAATGACATAAGTTATGTCATACAGTGTAAGAAACCACATACGCACGTCTATTTGAGACTATTTAACCCAACCGAAAGAGCAGGCCTTCAAGCATTTCATGGCTGATGGACTAAATCTGGGATACATTTGAGTTCTCGCTAAACTATTCCTTCCATCAGAGGGATGAAAACAATCAGCCTTTCACTGGGAGAATAGAGTTGGGGGGGAAATGTGGCACGAGCAGCACGTGAGGGTAAGAGTGAGGATAACTGCTAAAACAGCCTTTAACCAAATCCCTGGCTTTGTGCAGGTGGATCAGGTTCAGAAACCCAACATTTCTGCAGTTCTATTCATTTTCCCCTTGGCTGTCCAGTCATCCACCATCTGCTTCAGAGATTCTTGTGGGTTTGATGTGTTTCTAGAAACCAATAAAGTAAAATACCTCAGTCCAGAACATGTGTTGGTCATTACATCAAATATACCATCTACGGTCAGTCACAAATCTAGTATATAGTATTAGTGGCTCTAGAAACAAGAGCATCTAAGGGTTACTAAAGATTACACTCTTTCTCACAGATTTAGTAGTAGAAGAAAAGTAAATGTCAAAAGTATACTGCGGCATTCATGCGGCCCAGAGACAGTAACACGTTTTTTTTTTCTCGTTTTGTGGAAATGGTGGAGTTTCCATACAGATTTCGTCCCACTTTTCAATATCTTCAGATACAATATTGCTTTGACAATTTTTCCACAAGCTGAATTAAGAAACACGCATGGAAAATTGGCCTCGATTCCTAAAGCGAAATTACAATACTCACCTAAACGAATACTTATACACGTCTCCGATAAACATGCACATGCAGACGATGTGGTTTTAAGCTTAGAAAATCTGGCATGGAAACTCCAATCCTATCACACATGGGAGGTGAGATTAAAAAATAAAACCTTTTTCTTCCCCTTTGTGGCCAGAAAACGTGAGGTTGAAGACGAATAGACTACTATTTTATGATTTTCCCCTCTGATTAGTAATACGATAGGGGGGGGGTTCTTGGTTAAGGGTGCTACCTACGGTCACCTGTGAACATTCAAAGCATGAGAAAACATGGTGCTAGAGAGAGGAACAAAAGTAAGGCCTTGCCTCATATGAACCGATATTTGAAAACAAAATAATCATAAACTGTCCATATAAGCTCATGAAAAGGGCAACCAGGCAGTGCCACCTGAATGACTGAAGTATTTTTACTCCTGGGACTGCAGTCATCTTGAGTCAAAGGGAAGGGCCATCAAACACACAAACACCCACTCAAGACATGTAACAAAATATGCTCGTGTTGTGCGAATGTAAATAGGGCTGCGCAATATATTGTTTCTTAATCGTAGTGACATCGTCAAGCCTTGCAATGTAAATAAGCCCTTAAAGAGGCACTCAGGCAAGACTAGGGGGAAAAACTCCCTTCTGATGATGCATCTTGAAGGAGGGAACTATAACTGTCCCTTTAAACGAATCACTAAATATTTTGCTGTGAGTGTCGTGACCAAAGTTCCAGATGTTTCTAGGGTTTTCTGGTGGATATTTTGATGAATTAACCTGTATGTGTAATTCAAGTAAGATCGTTTCTGCAGGCCAGTCTTTAACTGTGCAAAAGTGAGAGACCACCCTTCATTTATTAGTCCGCGTTATTCACTTTTCAGGAGATATTTCTGATAGACAGAAGATAATCCACATGCATAAAGAAGAGGAAAGTAAGGGTAACAAGCAAAAAACTGTTTTTCCAAACTGGATATAAAAAATGATTAAAACTCCAGAGAAAATTGGGGCCCCTAACAACTGTGCACAACCTGGAAGACCACCAAAACTGAGCCCATCAGATAAACAGCGCTTAAGGCTTTCATCTTTGAGAGAGAGGAGAAAATCAAGCTGCTTCAGATCTGAAAACATCCACAGGTGTTTCTGTCCATCCTTCCACTGTGAGAAGACGACGCAGCGCTATGGGTCTGAAAGGATGTGTAGCTGACAAGAAGCTCTTACTGAAAGAAGGAAGTAGACAAAACAAAACAAAGAAGCTGCTGGTGTTCTTTGGGTATTCTGAATGGGAGATTGCTCGAATCGTGAGAAGCAGAAAGTGCAACCAACTTCTAAGACTGAACATTGGAGGTGTGGAAAAATATCCCCGCAGATTTCTCTGAAAAACTGAAAGCGAGTCTCCTGAAAAGAACGGAAGTAGTAGTCGTTGAGGCTACTGTGTATTTTTCTGTTAATAAATGTGAGGGGTGGACTTTTGCACAGTGCTGTATATCACATTAAAGGTTCACTAATATATATCACATATATTGTGCAGCCCTAGTAACAGATTGTTACATATATATTATGTGTTGTATAATTATATAATTATATGACTGTGATTTCACATGTTTGACAAAGTGTTTTTGTGTATAGATATATTTTAACATAATAAACGAGAGAGAAATTTAACTTAAAAATGATGAAAAGTGGAGTTTAACTGTTTCGTGCCCTGAGTGTATAGCGTTACATGTCCAACACACGCACACATACACAAAACCAAAGGGTATCCACAGAAACTCAAAGGAGATGATGTATCTATCAGAGAGGCCAAGCCCTTCACCTTCATCCAGGAAGTGGTGGCATGGGCGCATCAACGAATCCGAATGAGAAAAACAGTGGCAACAGGAACACTGAGAAAGAGTCAATCACAATAACAGCAGTAGTAGTAGTACTAATAGTCAAAGAAGTCTAATTTCCTGGGTTTGTGGTAGCCTGGTGTCCCGTTTTCCAGAGAAGTTTCCTGTTTTTTTTCCAGGCTCTTTTCAGGCTTATGTTATCCAGGCACCGGTCCGGCAGCGGCTCGCGGCACGCGGCGGCCGACGTCCAAGGGTGGTCTCCGGTCTCTTCCCCTCCGCTCTCTGCTTCCTCCCAGCCAAAGGTTTGGTGTTGATCTGTCCTCCACCTTGTTCTTTCTCCCCGTGTTAAAAACGTTAAAACAGGTTCCTCTGTCCGTTTTGCTCGCTGCGGGTGTTCCAGCAGATGTAGGCACTCTCACATGGCGTACTTTTGCGTCCATTCTCTCGCTAGTCTGTTGTACCTGGAAAAAAAAAGAGGAGAAACAGATGCCATCACATACACAGCTCAGTCTGTATGATGCAAAACAACTGTAAAGACTAGTGGTGAAATAATCAATACCACTTTCAAAATTTCATGAAATAATCAATAATACTTTTTCGAGCATTTTTCTAGTTTGACCTTTCAAATCATTCATAGCCCAGCTGCTCACGTGCTGTATGTCGCTATAATAGAATCCATGACTGTGGTCCTGTTGTGCAAATACAGATTTTAAAGCAAATAATATCTTCAGTATAGGTGTGACGTGCGCATCTATATGGCTGTCGACACAAAACCTTGTATCTCCAAATGGGTAACTTTACAGGAGAAGGAAAAAACCAACCTCATTTTCAATGTAAGTCAATGGAACCAGACTTTTTGTCCAAGTAACTCTGGGCCACTTTCTTGATCCATTCATCATGAAATTGACACACAATATAAAGGGCAACAGGCATTTTTAAATAATGTCAAAAACTGAAAAACGACAAAAATAGACATTCAAGGTTTTTTTTCTGACAGTAGCAATAAACAATGTGTATATATGCCTTAACTGATTCCATAACACATTTAAATCATTTTATATTAGTTTATAGTAACGCTGTCAAACAATTCATCACATTTATCTAACTACCACAAATTTGACTCTAAGCAGAAAGATTATTTCTATTATGTAATAACCGCAATCATAACGTATTCATTACTTTTAGTAATTTAATAACATCATTTTTATTCACATTAACCTGAAAAAAGTTTCCAATTTCTAGCACCACGTCCAGTGAGAGCAGCAGTGGCTGCATGTTCCAACCAATGAGTGTATATATCATATAAATCACATATACAGAGAAGGCTCTTGAGGGGAAGTGCGCTTCAGCTGGGATTAGGGTAACTGGGCTGCAACTGGGTTTCAGTCTGCACTACTACAGTTTGAATGGTCAAATGAGGAAAATGTGCTGAAAGTTTTTAGCGTAAATAATTTATTGTGTTATTAAGATGTTAACTTTGACATCCCTACTTTACATCATGGTACTGAAATCTGATTGGTCTAATGTGTAGATATTTTACAAATTCTTGATTCTGACTGGTCAAAAAGTGTGCTTTAAATCTATAGTGCCACGGCGTTGAGTAGCAGTGTGGACTGCAGGGCATCACAGGTTTGTATTAAAGTGCTTGTTCTCATCTACAGTTGTAATATATTATTTATTAAAATGAAAACATTCAACAACATTTAAACATAACAGCAACTATATACAGAGTGCCACTTAATATCAACAAACAGCTGATAAACTTGGCATATTAAGCCACCTACATGGGTTATTCCGTGTGTTGCTATGACTGTTTACAGTTGCTCTGTAAACAAAATCATTCAAATGGACTAAATTAACTGCTCCACAATATTAAACATACATTGTATGTCCAAAAGTTTGTGGACACCCCTTCTTATTAGTGAATTCAGCTGAATTATGGTGTACTTGCTGCTGACACAGGAGTTCAAATGCACACACAGCTCGTATAGTATCCATAAAAGAGCACTGACAATAGAAAAGGATGCTCTGGAGCTGCCGCACATGAGCCTAAAGTCACCTTGTCCCATGCCAAGCGTAGGCAAGAGGGGTATTAAGCCCCCCAGCACTGGGCTGTGGAGTATTGGAACTGCATTCTCTAGAGTGATGGAGCACCAACCAATACCTTGACGATGAGTTGGAGTGGCGTTTGTGATCCAGAGCGAATCATCCAACATAAATACCTGATCTCACTAGTGCTCCCGGTGCCGAGTGCAATCAAATCCTCACAGCAATGTTCCAACATTTATTGTAAAGCCTTCTCCTAAGAGCAGAGACAGTTACTGTAGCAGTGGGGGACAAAGTCCTTTTTAATACTCTTGATTTTGGGATGAACATTGGCTGAGCAGGTGTCCACAAACTTTTGGCCATATAGTGTAACAAAGAACAGATTACAGTGTGTTGTCCTTGCATAATCGTTGGCAAGATGGTATAAGCAGGGTAAACTGATTCAGGATGTGCGGTTATACAAAATGAATCCACTCCAGGGAGGTTACCCATCACACAAGCCTGTTGCGGATTATTTTCATTTAACCGTGCACTCCATCACAGCTTATCCCTTACTTAAGTGTTCTCATAAACAGCTTAAGATTTACTGGTCCTACATCCATTGTAACAGGTAATCTGAGAAGCCCTCCGCTATTATGTTGGATGTATTACTGGCGTCTCACTCACTTTTCTCTGTCAGCTTTGTACGTGTGTGCGATCTCAGGCACTAGTGGGTCATCTGGGTTCGGATCACATAACAGCGAACAGATTGAGAGGAGAACTGCAAGACAAGAACAGCATTACCTCAATACACGTTTACACTGTCACACTTATTTACTTCACTGCCAAAGGTGTTACAGCAACAGTTTGGCATCACATTCACAACATTTTCTTCCTACCCTAAAGTTACAGTCATGTGAAGAAGTAGGTACATGTCATGAAACGTTTTTGATCTTCAGTTACATAGTATGTAAAGATAAACATTATGTAATAGAACAAAAATATATAGAGAGAAATTTAACTCTTGATTTAAAACAAATAACTGTCATTTTGTTTTTGTTAAAAGCACCCCTGGCTTCAGTATCTAGTATTGCCCCCTTTGATAACTCTTCCATACAGAATTCTTTCAGCTGTGTTTGAGGGGTTTTCAGTGGTATTCAGATCTGGACTTTGACTGGGACACTCCATAACCCTCCATTTCTTCCCTTTAAGCCGTTGCTTGGTGGATTTGAGATCGTTAATCTGTTTGACAGAAGGCCCCATATTCTCCTCAAGCAATTCCTGGTATGAAAGAGAATTCATAGTCGATTCTATGACTCCAAGTTGGCCAGGCTCTGAGGCAGCCCCAAACCATAACATTTCCGCCACCATGCTTCACACTGTGAGAAATAAAGGTACTGTGTACATTTTTTGTTCATCAAGGTACAAACACTGTAAATGTTCCCTCAAAGGTACAACAGTGGATTTGAGGTCCAACTGTGTGCCTTAAATAAGTTTGTCCAGGTGAAAAGTACATTTTTGTACCTTTTCATAACCTAATGATTTAAAACAGAACAGTAAAATAAAAAGCCTGTAGACGAGACGGGGTGTGTGCAGTCAGTACAACTTAGAAAATATCATTTCAATGGATTATGGTACAGTTATGTTCCCTGACTAAAGGTACTGAGATGTACACTTGAGGGAACCACCCCAGTGACAAGTTGTGTATCTTTTTCTGAGAGTGTATGGGGTTCTTCTGAGGAAATGCTGTCTTTGGTTTAGGGTACAGGGTTACAGGGTTACAGGGGCTCCTGGGCGGGAAGATGGGATCCCTTAATTATTGTACTTTATCTTCAAGTTACAGGATTTGAAGGTACAGTCTTATGAAATTGGGCATCATAAAGAGTTTCTAAAGTCTCACTTTAACATTCTTTATATTGAAAGGCCAATGTTGATAACCATAATCATTCACTGTAAAACTAGTTTCAGACTCTGTGCTCATCACTCAAACAACAAACTCAATCAACAGACAGGTCATCCTGCCTAGTTCTTTATCCACAGACGACGAAGATCCATCAACACTGGCAAAATCTTCACCCGCTGAAAGATCTCATCTGGACATGAGAGCTCTTAAGACCTCTTCATTGCATACAAATCACAAGCAGGCTCTAAGAAAGTGCACAAACCACACTGCGATTGTGTGCTAACCTAGTAAACATGCTTTTCATGTACGTACAGCACTTCAATTTCATTGTTCAGTCTGCTGTCCAAAGAACTAAACTACAGTTATTTGTCTCATTTCTTTTGCTTTTGTTGTTTTGGCGTGAAAAAGCTTTTGAGGCACAAATATTTCCTTCCAACTCCATTGCTAAGACAACAACTCCTTCTGACCACCTCAGTCAGCAGACTGGTGGTCAGTTCAACGTTGATGCATGTTCGAAAAGGGTTATGGTGATAACCACTAGGTTTGGGTTTATGAAATTTCAGATTCTAGTTTCACTGACTGAAGGTTCCTTGAAATGTTATTCATAAACAAAACCAAATTCAATTTGAACAATTCTTATTCAAAACACATCAAATACAGAGTGAAATAGTATGATATATATATATATATATATATACATAGCTATCAAGTTTTCACCTTATTGTTACCTGCCTGGTTAGCAAGTTAACCTTAAATTTAAAGGGGTAAAGAAAAGGAGATCTTTAGAAATTTTAATGTGGTACTAAAAATGAGAAATAGTGATTAAAGATGCTGTTGGTTCCCCTCACTCTCCTGTGCCATTCAGCGCAGACGCCTTCACTTTGGGCAACAGCTGGATAAGGTCAGCCGCGTGGAGCTATTTCACGGTTTCTATGTGGGACGTCAGACAAGCGATTTACAATCTCTGTTCGTGTGAAATATCAAGGAGGTCATGGCGCTTAAGAACGACTCCACTACAGGTCTGACAGCACTTGAAAACAAGACACCCAACTCAATAAGCAGAATACGGCAAAACAACTAAAGCAAAAATGAAAGTATCTTCAAGCATGCTAGCCTGAGTTTTTGAAATGCTGAAAAATTCACAACCGACTAAGCAAAAGTGCATCCCGAAATTCAGTTTTGTTAAAGCCAGGAAATCTCATTTTGGTGCACAACTAATGAAAATACATAACCTTGAATGTTTGTTATCACAAATAACACCATGCCTGTGATGAACTCCGACCAGCTGTGATGTTATTTGTGATGTTACACGCTTTCTTTTGTGCTATTGCAGGGGTCGGCAACATGCGGCTCTTTTACTGCCCTGTTGCGGCTCCACAGCAGAATTAGATTTTTAGGTAAAAATAAAATAATCCTCCTTTGCAGAAAAATAAAGTTCTGATCATTCAAACACAGTTTTAACAATAAATGGTCTTAAATGCTGGAGTTAATGTAGAACTGCTAATTCATCCTTTAACCCTGAAGGTTGGCATGCAGACACCATAGAATCTGGCCTAGCTAGTAGCTAACGGAAAAAATGTAGAGACTTTTAGAGAGATTTAGAGACGAATGGACCTTTTTTGCATTTATAAGCACTCCAGCTGGTTTCCTGATACGTTTAATCTGCACTGAGAAACTGTCCAACACTAAAAAGTCACAAAGCTTATGTCTCCTTCGCCAACTTCTCAGCAGGCATCATTTAAGGTGGAACGGGAAAATTAGAACGAGAAGCTGGAGAATGAGAAGCTTTATCTTCAGCCACGTACAAAATCAAACGTTGAGAGACATTTTACAAGAAATTATTACACTTTTAGAAAAGTTTCCTGCCGGAGATGCGAGAAAACCGGCTGAGCTAAAGCTTAAAGCAGAGCAAAGTAAATCTGCGTTTTTATTTATGATATATTTTTTAGTCTATACTAACACTTTAACACACACTGAGACATGATTTTTGCTGAAAGGATAAAATGACTCTTCTTAATATTTGGGTTGCCAACCCCTGTGTTACTGTTTAAGTGTCAAACGTTTATATACATCACGATTCGAAACTTAATGCGGCAAATGAAATTTCAACTCTTTCTCCTTGTTTTCCTTCATTTGTTAGCTGTGCATCCTCAACTGAAGCCTTACCTTTCGATACAGTGAGGGCAGGAGACCACTGGGACCGCAGGATGTCGAGACAGATGCTTCCGTTACTGTTGATGTTGGGGTGGTAGATCTTTGTTGTGAATGCAACCTGTAAACAACACACACAGATTAAAAATCTTAAAAATGCCAGCTGTGCTGGAGATTCAGAACACTTGGCTGAGCTTTGTGATTTACCTTAGGAGGTTTGAAGGGGTAATCTGTAGGGAAGTGGATTGTGAGGAAGAAGACGCCGCCTTGATACGGACTGTCGTTCTAAAAACATTCCAAAGAAGCAACCATCAGTTTACCCTTAGATGTCGGTTCTTGCCAGAGGCAACAAAAGCATGTTGTAATTTTATGTAAATTATAAATTGACAAAGTCACGACTGTTGCAGCCAGATTATCTTGTTGAGAATACATGACATGTTACAGTATCTTTACAGCTGTATGCAACAGTTTTGGCTCCCCTGGTTAAATGACATGTTTTGTCATTCTATTTGAAAATAACACAATCTCAGAATGGAACAAACTTAAATAATACATGTTACTTATCTATTTATGTACATTTTAGTGCACAATTAATATTTTTTGCTGAATTTAACACTTTGAATAGACTTTCTAAGCACCTAGTAAGACCCCTGTGGCTGAAATCACAGCCTCCACATGATTTTTGTGGTCTTTTTATTCATGATGTAAGATTTTTTTCCAACTTTTCCTACTTCTAATTCTGAAATACTCATAGGTCTTGCACGTACATCATGTCTGAGATCTAACCACAGATTTTCAATAATCAAGTCAGGGCAGTGAGGACAATTTCAAAACCTTAATCTTTCGTTTCTTGGTATATTTCAAGATGGTTAATTTTGAGGTATGTTTTGAATATTTTTTTTTGTAATATCCAACGGCATTTCTCCTTCAGTTTCTTCACTGGCTGTGGGACATTAGCTTCCAGGATTTGTTGATATTTAGTAGAAATGTTTGCTTCTTTCTTTCCCTACAACATTTTCTATGCCACTGGCTGCCTTCCAACCCCATAGTATTATAGATCCACCCCCACGCTTTACAGTTGGCAAGGTGTTCTTTTCATCAAATGCTTATCCTTTTTTCTCCAAACATACCTTTGGTGACAGCAGCCAAAGAGTTCGGTTTTTGTTTCAACAAAACATGTAATTTGATGAAGGGTGCCTAAACCTTTGCATACAACATTTATGAGCCACAGCAGTAAAAATAATGCAGCATGTCTACAATAAACCTCAAGTGTGCAAACAGTATGAGACGGGGAAAGAAAGAAAAAAGAAAACTGAGCAAAGAAAATTGAGGAAAGAAAAAGCAAAACATCTGCAAGGAAAAAAAAAATTGTACTTACCGGCCCCATTATTGTTGCCTGCCAGTGAAACACTGAAAAACATAACAGTATCATTATACTTCATGAAATAACAGAGTTACTACATTACAGTATCTCAGTGATGTCAGTGGTGGTGGTATTGGCTGCTGTTGCATCATCTGAGTACAAAATAAAGGGTAATGGCTGGAAAGACTGGATGCTAAGTTGCATTTTCATGCAATAATTAGTACAAACATTAATTTAGTCACTGATCTGTTCATTTTTGCAGTTCTTACAGTCTTCTCCCACTGGTCCTGCTGAACACTGGGCAGGTGGGTCCCTCTGTAGGTCTGTCAACTCCTAAAGAGGAACAAAAAAGCCAATTTCAGTAAGGAAGCAAACATCTCAGTGTCTTGTGCCTTCAGCAACTTCACATCTTATTTTCTATACAGCTTTTAACCAACAGATTTCTATGTGAAACAAAAAAAGAAGAATCTGTCTCAAAGAAATCATTACAAAAACTCGAAACTGCAGAAGAATCCACCAAGGCCCGACTGATATTTTAGTTGACCGATAATATTGCTTGATACTGACAACCTGAATTTTTATTAATATTGCTGAGAATGCGCGATTATTTATTCAACTTCTTTCCAATCAGGAAGACTGCTTAAAAGATTAGACAAAGATTAAACCGGCCGACAACGACATGTCAAAATCTAAAACTTTACAAATCATTTAAATGGTAATGAAAATAAGAAATAGTGATTTAAAACACAGTTTCCTTCACTCTCCATTGAGCTGATAACTTCTGGCTCGTCAGCTTTCTATTCAAATTTTAAGTTCCACCTTAAATGGCATGGCAGCTAAATTCTGGCACCTGTATGTAGGTGGAACATTTAAATGAAAGCTGGCGAATACAAAGCTTGGATCACTTCCTTGCGCCGTTCTTGACAGACGTGTTCAAACAGTTTGAGCAGCAGCGGATCAACACTGAAAATGACGGCTATGTTGAAATATTTTACAGTTTCTATGAGGAACATTAGACAAGTGATTCATAATCAATGTTGATACTGAGTATCAAGAGGAAACACAATACCCAGTAATTTCTCCATTACAAGTTTGAGACCACTTGCTCGATATGCAGACTACAACAGCCAGTGTAAATAAAAACCTAAGAAACAGTGGAACTGCCGTGAACGACCAACAGTTCTCCATTGTCAGTTTCTTCGCTGACCGTGGAACATTAGCTTCCAGGAACTGATATTTATTGGAAACTTTTGCTTCTTTCTTTCCCTACAACATTTTCTATGCCACTGTCTGCCACCCATCCCCATGGCATTATAGATTCACCCCCATGCTTAACAGTTGGCAAGGTGTTCTTTTCATCAAATGCTGAACATTTTTGTCCAAACATTCCTTTGGTGACAGCAGCCAAAGAGTTCGATTTTTGTTTTAACAACACATGTAATTTGCCCGAGGGTGCCTAAACATTTGCATACAACTGTATTTGAGCCACAGCAGTAAAAATAATATAGCATGTCTATAGTAAACCTCAAATATGATAGAGTAAAAAAAAAAAAAAGAAAACTGAGCAAAGAAAACTGAGGAAAGAAGAAGAGGATGTAGGACTTCATGGCACATACTGCACCCTAACTACTGTAATAATTTTAGTTGGTTTATTTTATGCAAACTGTTTTTATTTACTTTTATTTATTTATTTTTTTTCAGTTTTCAGCCCAGCATGTCCTGAATTTCAGTTTCGGCCAAGAATTTTCATTTCAGTGCATCACTAGTGAAAATACAACTGTGAGACTGGACTGGGTATCAGCTGATGCTAAATATTAGAGGACGTATCTCAGGACTGGGGTGAAAACACTTGATTAGGACTTCAGTCCAAACAAAAGTGTAGAAAAATATGATGTATGAACATGTAACAGGATGCTTTTGGCAGAACTGTACCAAACTGACATTCTGGTCAATATGTAAACTGGTCATTTGCACACAAAATACCATCTAAAGAATACCAGGCCTACACTGGGTGGGGCTTCGCTGGCCTCCTTTTGACGACAGGAGACGCAGCACAGAAAACTCAAGAAGCAGAGAATCCCATTTCAAAAAGAATTTTCTAAAGAGATTGTCTCTGGACCTTTCAGAGGATTAAAACAACCCCAGATACATAACACAAACAATACCACAGTGGCCAGAGAGCACAACAGTAAATACTTCGGAGTGGCCTACTTAGAGTCTGACCTAATTCCTAATAAAAACATGATGCATGATGTTAAAGGCAAACAGTAGGAGATCATCAACAGGACTGGTTTTATAGAGAAACAAGGATCAGAACCACCAAATTAAATGGCAGTCTGGAAACATTCAGTCACTTTCCAACAGATTCAACACTGTTATAACTCAAAATGCAAATGCTTACATGTTCTACTTTTTAGCTCTTTTACAAAACAAGCTGTGACGGTTGGCTAGCTTGTGTGTTTATTTGCAAAAGCATAGTTTCTACAACTGGCATTTGGCCCGGTCTCACAGCACTGAGTTACGATGAAAGACGTGAAATGCTCGCCAACTCCCACCCTCTATTCTCTGGCTCTACGTGGTGCATTTCTAAACGGAGTGGTATTGGAGCGAGAGCCGGGAGCACTGCCAAAAAACACAACCATTACAGCCATTTGATAGTATTTTACAAACAATCCACAGAACCATATACACAGTAGTGCGAGCAAGACATCACACATACCACAAGCATATTACACTGCATAAACAATGTCAGATTTGTTTTCATGAAGCTTATGGAATGTCTTTTTCCATCCTTTCTCCTTTCTGAATTCCTTTGCAGTTTAACACACATTTAACATATTATATATCTGTTACACTGTGTCTAATCTAATCTAATCTAATCTAATCTAATCCTAAACAGTCGATCAGCTAAAACATATCTGGCATCCAAAGTTTTTTAGTTTTGCACAGAAGCTATGAGGCAAATATAGCTAACAGGTAACTGAAGGATACTGTGCAAAAGTCCAAGATCACTTTTCATGTATCTAATTTCCAGTCAAAACATCTATTCAGGACTGGTTATTCATTCTTCAGGAGATATTTCTGAGGAAACAATCCACTTAAAGGAGCTTCCAAAAAATTATTCAACGGACCAAAACTGTTCCCGTCAGATAAACAGCACTTAAAGCTTTCATCTGTGAGAGAGAGAGGAGAAAATCAAGCTGCTTCAGATCTGAAAACATCCACAGGTGTTTCTGTCCATCCTTCCACTGTGAGAAGACGACTCAGCGCTATGGGTCTGAAAGGATGTGTAGCTGTTCAAGAAGAACCTCACTGAGAAAAGATAATATATGAAAGCTTGCAAATCAAATAAAGAGCAATAGACCACTGCAGAGAAAATTGCTGGGGATTACTGGGATTGTGAGAAACACAAAATGCAACCAACTTCTAAGAGAGAATTTTGGAGGTGTGGAAAAAACATGCCTGCAGATTTCATAAAAAACCTGAAAGTGAGTCTCCTGAAAAGAACGAAAGCTCAGTGTTTCCACCATTTATAATCCAAAATTATTGCCGCCGCTGCTTCAGCCTGTTATAAAATGTCATGAAGTTGCAAATACAACACGACAGGAGGTGGACGAACATTGCGCGAACAGTCGGAGCAGAGTTGAGCCAAAATGCTGAATGAAACAGTCAAATGTAAGGGATTGTAGTTGGGTTGACCTTATTTTGCAAAGTTATTAAGTTCAGTTTTACATCTTGTGGACTTTTGTGGACAGTGGTGGTCTGACATATGAATAAAGTGGGTCAAAAAAAACTGTTTATCTGTTTTATTCTGTGTTTTATTCTGTTTTATTCTGTGGCTACTGGCTCGTTGTGATGCGCGTTGTCATGAACAGCGAGGGCGAGCTGCTGTTCAGGACAGTGTATCTTGTTTGTTTATAGCGAGAAAATGTACTGAATGATACGGCTAAGACTGACGGCCTGAGCCTGATCTTCAGTGGCTGGACAGTAAAGAAAAGAAGATGACGGAGTGGGAGTGGTGCCGGAGGGGGGTTGGCCTTCACCCCGTCTGGGGTGGGGACGGCCTGCCACCGCTGCTGAAAAGAATCCTAGAGGAAACACTGAAAGCTGTAATAAAGGTAAAGCGTAGACACGTTAAAAATGCATACTTACTGAGGAGGTTTCTGTTAAATAGGTTTTCTGCTTTGTTTCCTGACACCAAAAAATAAACCTAATTCCATTTTGACTGTACATTTAATGAATGAATGGCAGTCTTTGACTAAATCATAACATTTATCTCACGGTAATCTGAAATAGGCCTGCTAACGTGGTTTCTGACACTGCATGACACACTGTTGTTTATAAAAACAGACAAAAGCACAGACAAAATTACAGTCCACTGTTTTTAGCTATGCTAAGCTTCCATTACTTGTTAGCTACATTAGCCTTGTAGCTCCAGTGTAAAACTACAGAATGAAATTCTGGCCACCTGATTTTTGCGGACTACTGTTTGTGAAAACTGTGCGCACGTTTTAAGCCATGGCGGCCTGGTTTACTCTCATACGCTGCCTGGTGTGGTATGCAAGCAGCCTGACTCACACCTCCAGAAAAGGCCCCTCTAAAGTTAGCTGCTGGAGTTCAGCTGTCAGCTACGAGCACTTTCAATAACTCCAGCACGCTGGTGTAGGTTTCTCACTCAGATACAATAATCAGCTCCAGCAGGGCTGCTTACACACCCTCAGCCAGACTACAGCGCACAAAAAGACCCCAACTACAGCCAAATTATCAAATAATTAAGCCTGTATAAATGATACGAACATGTAAACTAACTAAATGTTATTCTCATCGTCTCTGCCGTTTCTAAACCTTGCAAGTTCTTTTTCACTCATTTTCACACCAACTTAAAATTGCAGCTGCCCCACTGTGTAAATAACAAATGGGCCAAAATAAATGGTTCAAAATGACTCTGAATAAAACTCTATGAATAAAACACTGGCATACATTAAAGTTAAGAGCGCTTTTTTCTTTCTCTGATAAAGTTACTGTTTCTGAGGTATGTATAAAATATATCTACAGATAGAGAAATAACACAGGACCTAAATAAAGGCCACAATCATATAATACATATCCTAACATTGAACACATTTTTAAATGCCAAATACAAAGATTTACAGGGTCAAAACCCTCTGAGATTTTTTTTGGAGTCAAAAAAGAGGCAGATCATGTTTCTGGTGGTTTCTGCGAGAGCGACTGTGGACACGTTGCTATTTACAGCTTCAGTGTCCTTGCCTCCCTTCAGCTTTTAACATTTTAAATGACCCATACATGCTACAGGCCACAGCTCGCCCAGCCCCCAGAGGACAACTCACACAGACCATATAGTTCACACGTAAGTACAGTGAGGACATTTATGCTTAATTTGTGATTAAGATATTAAATTTATACTGTCAGCATTGCACTTGGGTTCATGTTCATGTTCAATACTGAGTACAGTGATCTGTTCTTCAATAGCTATTATGAAGCACACGAAGAGGCAAACATTCTTCCTGTGGGAGTTGCCAACAGTCATACGCAAAAGTTTGAACACCGCCTGTCAAATGACAAATTTTGTTGTTTTTTTTTTTTTGTGAAAATAAGTTAACACAACCTCTATGGAAAACACATTAAAAATGGCATTTTATGCAAATTTTAGTGCAAAATTACTATTTATTTGAATTGACATACTGGAACAAAATAAATTTTCAGAGATATGTATCAGAGTTTAACATACTGGAACTAAAAAAAACATAAAATGTGCCGTAAGTTTACTGTCCTACCACTATACTACAGGGTGATTCAAAAAGATTAATCCGATTTCAAAATGATTTATTTCACTTGTAAATCATTACAGAACAATGCAGTAACCTGTAAAGGGTTTAAGTGTGCGTAAAGTTTATTATGTAATTTTTTACAAGTACTCAGTATGAACCTCCTCCAGCTGTACAGACATCAACACCATAGTCAAATTCATCCCATACTCCATTGAGCATGTCGGGTGTCTCTGTACTCACGGCTCTTTCAGTGCGATTTCGGAGATCATCTAGTATTATGGAACCAACGACGAACGCTCTGAGCTGCTGGAGGTTCACTGCCCACAAAAATCACGTTGCACAGTTATGACGGATTCACTCTTATTGAAGTGAAGAACACAGAACGCTTTCTGCTCAGGGGTCGCATCTCCTCACTGACTGAAGGGACAGTCAAAAACTCTATGAGCCCTTCTTTCAATTGGTATGTGATTGGGTCCTAGGGGCCTCACATTTGTAAAATATGGCGCTTTGAAATCGGATCAATCCTTTTTTTTTTTTTTAAATCACCCTGCATATTAAACCCAGACCATGGCTTTAAATGTAGACTGAGAAAAGCAGCCAAGCTACGGTCTTTTAGATAAACAGACAGATAAACAGACTATATATATATATATATATATATATATATATATATATATATATATATATATATATATATATATATACACAGTCATTGAAGTTTCTGTTAAATGTCTTTTCTGCTCTGTTTCCAGTCTATGGTCTTTAAGATAAATCGTAATTGTCTGTTACCTCAGCTAATGTTACTAGCCTACCCACATAACTTCTCACCTTGTAACAACTCATGACTTTTAACTTGAAAACGCAGAGTTTGTGAAGAGTTAGGTAGCTGAGTTCAATTTTTCTCAACTTTATGCAAATGAACTATAATGTGGAGAAGTGATAATCTACCTCAAAAGATCAAAGAAAATCTCCAGCCTCTGCTCCCTGAAATTTTATGGAAAAATAGAAGAGAAACGTTTACACTTGTAAACTCATAGCAGCGGCTCACATTTTAAACAAAACAGCAACATATATATTTAAATTTTCTTGTCAGAATTTTGACAGTGTACAACAAGAGTAGCCCACAAGAGACACTGGCCTCCTAATGTGAACGTGATGAGTAACATAACAGAGACGGCCTCAGATGAGCTAAAGAACTAAAGCAGTTACCCTGGATGCTGACATACTGACACATCACCCACTGAAGAGGAAAAACACCTGTAGAAGACAATGATCCTCCACGAGGATCTACTGCGGCTTTTAGTGATAAAAGTCTTCTTATTCACATCCTTAACAATGACCCACACTGAGGCACTCGCACTTCGGAGTTGCAAAGTGTAACAATAACATACTTTCTGGCAAATATTAGCAAAACTTTCCTGGTTTTCAGTTCTGTTAAACATTAAATTTCTGTTTCATCAAATTGTTGGTCTGTATATTTTCACCGTCTTTTCGTGGTGAACTGCAATGAATACCTGAATCAATATTTAAGTCCAATACTGTAACTTCAAACACTAAATATAAGACAGTGTGACTCTGTCCTTGGTGGTCTTCTCTCTTCACTTAAAAGGGAATCACAGGGTCACAGAAGATTTTTCCTTACAATGTAAGAACGATGTGATTTCTGTTAATGGGGTTAACAAGGCAGCTATTATTCCACAAATCCATTCCATTAGTAACCTTTCAGTGGTCAGCTCAACAACCGCAAAACTGCCATTCAAACTGGACTCTCCACTATAAGTACAGTCTTAATAGCAAACTAAAAGAGCTGCTTTATAAAATATTGCATAGATGCTGCCCTGTTAATCGTATTTTGAGTAAATTCTTTGATGTGAGTGACTTACTCTTTTTGGGTGGATCTCTTTCTAAGCTTGAAGAGAAAGAGAGGTGAAGAAATTCCTGTGAAAGCCACTTTACTTTTTGATGACCCTTTATTTAACCCTGATGAGAGCTTTATACCAAACTTGATCATAATAATAGCTAAATTTTATACACATTAGATGAAATTCTCCAGAAAGATACCTTGATATACGTCCTTTGCACCCACAGATCTATGTAATTACATACCTACATTAGTGAATCTACGCCAGCAGAAATTTTGCAAATGTTGCTAAGCTAAGGCTTTTCAGTTTTAATATTCTTTTTTCTTCATCCTGTTATTATATAACAAAAAAAAAAAAACCTTGGCGAGTTAACCGAGAACTCATGCACATACTTGAATTAACCCCAAATTACCCTAAATTAACTCTCTCATGTCCAGCAACTAAATGTAGTATGATCATGATATCCTGATACCTGATTGGTCTAAAGCAGGGGTGTTGATCTTATCCTCAAAGGGCCTGTGTGACCGTCAGATGATAAAAATTAGCACATGGGACAATTTTGGGACTTTTCAGGGACAACTAGCTTAACATACACGACACACACTTAACACTCACTGTCTGTAAAACATAGTAGCAGAATCATGAACATGCCAGCCGTCCAGGGCCTCTCTGAATATAACAACGCTTTATATAGAAACGGCCTTTAATTTGCTTTAAAAGTAGCACTTTTCCATGAAATTTCTATTGTGAACATAACGCTAATTTCCATCAGCCTCTCAATAAGAATTCCTATGTAATATTAGCACCAAGCTAACACTTAAAGCACTGAACACTTAAAGCCTGAAACAGAAACAGACCCTTCCTGACTTTATATCCTGGAGTTTTTTCAGTCTCTCTAGAGTCTTTCGAGTGTGGCAGTACAGACGAGTCGAGCGCTTGTTGTGTTCAGTGATATGACGTCTCATAGACCCAAATTATGTTCCAGGGCACAAAGATGATCCTGATAAATGTTATTAAATGTCTATAATTACTTTTTAATAGCTTCTAATGTCCATTATAACACATACTGGTTCTGAAGAGCAACAACGCTCCAGTATTAACAGATAATAATTTAATGCAAGTTAACACAAGAAAAGGTGATCACAATCTGAATTTACAGTCACAGGCATTTCAAGAATGCAGTTTATAACAACCTTTAAAATATTACATATTTAGTTACAGAGCTTTTGACACATATACTCTCAAAGATACTGTGTACACATAAAAGTATTAATGGACGTGGTGTGTCTATGTGTGCTATGTATTTATGTGTGCTTGTGTATTGTTACCTGACATTTACCATTTTTGGGAATCTGTTATATGGTAGTACTACAATCCCAAAGACAAATGTAATATAAACAAAGCAATGAAATATTTTGTATAGTCAGTATTTACTTTATGGATGGCTGACAATATTTTTTGGGACAGTCCTGAAAAAAGTTAGTCTGGAGCAACGATGTCTGCAGGTTTTCATTCTAAGCTAGTCATAGCGCACCTGATTCTGCTCATAAAAATCAGTCATTCAAGCTACTGTTTTGGTGGAATGAAAACCTGCATGAATGAAAACACTGGCCTTTGCTAATACGACCTTAAGTGGTTTAGTACAGTTACACTAGTTACAGAAGCCATTCAATTTTATGATTATATGTAATCGTCACACCTTTCCTGTCGAATCAAATTTGCAGCTGCTGTCATTTTGTTAAAAACTAGCACTTCCCTGTGAACCAAAGCCTACATTAGTATGATAACTTGATAAAAACTGCTTCCATCAACATCATATACTGACAGGAATGGGTTGAACAGGCAGCATTAAGTACAGGTGAACATAATCCTTAATCAGAGACTCACAGTGAGGATCAGAGCTTCTTCAAGGAAACTCAATGAAAAGTCAAATACATGAACCTAACATATGCTGGTGTCAAATATGAGCTTACCCAAACATATTTAAAGAGGAATTCAACATTTTTATAATTTTCTGCATAATTGAGTGGTTAAGATGTAAACAATATCATTTGGGGTGGTTTGATGCGAAATTCTACCAACTAGAGAAATGTATCAAGGCAGAGTTCCTCACAATGGTGGTGGTAGGAACCAGACATCTGACGAGTTTAAGCCTCTGAAAGCTCCATCACAGTTGTGCGGGTAAGCAGCCCCCAAAGAAGCCTTCATTTTAGATTTAACACTATTTTACCCTCACATATAAATCTCAGAAGACGTGCAGGTTCACTGGTGGTTTTGGATAGTAAATAAAATGGCTGTATTTGTGTTGTAGACATTGTGACCCCTGGTTCCGATCATCACCACTGTGAGAAATCTGAGTCAGTAAGTTTCTCTACAATGAACCATTTCAGACCAAACCACTCTGAATGACTTTGTTTACATCTCAACAACATTGTTCAGATAATAATTACACAAAAATTAAAAAAATATGGTGAAAGGTCCAAATTACTTTTAGGGAAACTAAGGCTGAATCTAAAATGGTTCCCTATGCGGTGCACTATAGGTAAACGGCTTCAACACTCGGTAACACTTTATTTGGAGTGGTCCTTTGTAGATGATTAGTAAACTAATAGAGTATCAGTAACACATCAACAACGCATCAGTGAAGTAGCTGCAGTGAAGCGTCCGAATACACTGAAGTAAATATCTTGTAGATGCTCTGTTGACACAGGACGTACATTAAGTAGATATACTGTTAATACGTTACTTCCATTACGCAAAACCTAACCTTACCCAGAACCTAACCCTTACCCTGGCCCTCATCCTAACCTTAACTTTAAACTCAACCCAAAACTTAATCCTAACACTCACCCTGGCCCTCATCCTAACCTTAACTTTAAACTCAACCCAAAACTTAATCCTAACACTCACCCTGGCCCTAATCCTAACCTTAACCTTAACCCCAACCCAAAACCTAATCCTAACCCTCACACTGGCCCTAATCCTAACCCTAACTTTAACCTCAACCCAAAACTTAATCCTAACTCTCACCCTGGCCCTAATCCTAACCTTAACCTTAACCCCAACCCAAAACCTAATCCTAACCCTCACACTGGCCTTAATCCTAACCCTAACCTTAACTTCAACCCAAAACCTAATCCTAACCCTCACACCAATAATGTATTCTATGTCTAATATAGAGGCATTTATATTCAGCCATAATCTGACATTTGGAGCACTACCTGGGTGTAAAAGCCACAGGGTCATGACCTGTGCAGTAGACTATACAGGGAGTAGGGAGCCATTTGAGAGTCAGATTAAAACTACACTGAAACCTCATTCATACGTGGCCTTGTTTCTCCATAATGAGGCAGGAACTATTATAGTCTGCAAGGAAGTGTATCTAAATTTACTAAAATCTACTCTGAAGCTCAGTCCCAAACACGCTTAGTGCTCTCAGACGCAGCTCTTATTCCAAAAATCTACAGTATTATTATTGGAAACTATTTCTATACCGCTGTATAATACTTATATCTGTTATATTTGCATCTCCTTTACTATTCCTGTAGTACTGTATTATAATGTGTAGTCAAATACATTAACTGTCCCAATTAACTATACGATTCCTGCTGTATTGCTACAGATCTTTTCCATAAGGGAAAGCACTGTGTGAGTGGAGCTAACACTGTCGCTGACCAGCCCCCAGCTGAGGAAATCCACAGAGGCTATAGTAAGTCTTGAACAAGAATTTTACCAATGTGTTTCGAACTTTCTGTATTATTTAACGATCGAAGGGGAACTCCACCCATTTTCCAAAATTTCTATGTAATTAAATGGTTAAGATGTAAACAGAGTCATTTGGAGTGGTTTGGTCTGAAATGCTCTGTTCTAGAGAAACTTGCCGAGTCAGAATTGTTCACAGTGGTGATGACAGGAACCAGATGTCTGAAGAGTTTAATATCTCTGAAAGCTCCCTCACAGAATGTTATTACATTAAATGGCTAAATAAATGCTGCCTGATGTTTGTCATATTATGATGGACAGATCTGTGATAACGTTTTGGCTTAAAATGTATTTTCATCCATTTATTTAATCCATTCATGGTGGAGGGGTACACATAGGGCACTGTCCCCCAAGAAAACTAATTATTTTCAGATTTACCACTGTTTTACCAACATTATATTTAAAAAAATCAGAAGACATGTGTAGGATACCTGGAGATTCTGAGTAGTAAATAAATTGTCTATATTTGTATTGTAGACATGGGGACCTCTGGTTCCTATCAGCACCACTGTAAAGATATCTGAGTCTCTACAATGAAACCAATTCACATCAAACCACTCTGAATGATTCTACTTACTTTGGAAAATTGTCAAAATTGGTGGAATTGTCCTTAAGATGTTAGCAAAGTGAGTGTTTTGATGTAAAATGTTCAATTCTAGAGAAACTTACCCTACTGAGTCAGAACCGTTCGCAGTGGTGGTGATAGGAAGCAGACATCTGAAGAGCTTAATGCCTCCATAATAAAGCTATTACATGATATATTACGTAATTATTACTAATAAATACACCTAAATACCTATCACATCGTTTTAGGATAGGTTTGAGAGGAGGCTTTGGCCTAAAATGTTATTTTTCCCACTACACCAAAAGTACACGGTTGTTGTAAGGAAAACAGTACCCAAAGAAAGCTATTTATTTTAGATTTACCACTATGTTACCATCATCAACATTACATTTAAAAACTCAGAAGACAAATGTATGTTCACTGGTGGTTCTGAATAGTAAATAAAAGGTCTATATTTGTATTGAAGACATGGTGACCCCTGGTTCCCATCAACACCACTGTAAAGAAATGCAGTTGATAGGTTTCTCTAAGATGGACCATTTCACATCAAATCACTCACTGGCTTCCCATCTCAGCGACTGAATTATGCAGAAATTTGGAAAAATCAGTGGAATACCCCGTTTAAACCTGGACGTGGCTCTGCGCTGAGAGGTGGTAGCTGTGAGGCATCGTGGTAAATCTGTTAAAAATACCCTCCACTGTCCCAGTGCCCTATTTGCCAAGCCATATATGGCCACACTGACATTCAGTGTTTGGCAGCTTGGAGCAGCTGCTGCTGCTGCATTCCCGTTCACCACAGCGGCCGTGCAGAGCAAACAAGCTGCGTTTTCAGTTCAGCTTGGTTGAAGTTGAAGTGCACCACCATCCACACAAACCACAACACTTACAAAGGCAAGGGCAGAATAAAAGCTGCTGCCCAACCTGTCCAACTCCCCCTATGAACCGTGTTTTGTTTGTGTTTGTGTGTACTTTCGCGGCGAGGCTGAAGTTAGCTTCTTTTTTTTCCGAATTTTCCGTTCCACCTTAAATGGTGCAGCAGTTACATTACGGCGCGCGAGGCCCCAGAACGTAACTGCTGTACCATTTAAGGTGGAACGGAAAATTCGAAAAAAGAAGCTGGCAATGAGTGTGTGCGAGTTATTACACCGCAACCCAAGGGCAATAATGAAGGTTCCTGATGACAGATAGAGCAAAATAAATACCCGGACAGTGATTATACAACATGAAAACACTCGGCAGTTCCATGAAAATAAACGAATCACGGCGATGGATGGATGGCGAGCGTTCATCCACCACCGTTCGTCCATTCGTCTTTGTCTTTAGACGAGCCTTTTTCAGAACAGGCTTGGAACAAAAATACTACTAAAAGGAACACGATACGAAACCTACAGACTAAAGGACTCGGTAAAAAATCAAAACCAAGCTCTGACATTCGCCGTACAGGCGGTAAACAAGGCTCCTCACTCACCTTTTGGATCCTTTTCAACGCCATTTGCTCGCTGTATTGCAGCAGCAGCCTGTATCACTGTATCAGTCTACACGGCCTTATGCAGTTTGAATGGGAGAAAGCTGCTGCTGTTGTTTATCCTCGTTTTACTTCCAGCTCTCAAAGCGACGCCGGCGCAAAACCGAGGCTTGAAACATTTACACACTCGTTTGAGCGACAGTGGCTGTGATTTCGGTAATTCTTGCCCCGCTCTGCCCTCACTGACAGCTTTTTGGTGGGGTACAAGACAGCATACGCTACTCTCGCGATACTAAGCGACCAGCAAGGCCTCCGAGATCTTAGCTGACGAGAGATGAAACGGGCCGCTGGGAAATGTAGTTTTTTGATCGTCCACGTACTGGAAGCAGAGACGTTATAAAGGTTTTGTTCGGCTGGAAATAACAGCCTGCTGGCGGCGTAGCAGTAATGGCCGCCGAGTGGACAGACTTTCCTATAAGGACTTTAAAGTCCTGTATGTACTTCCTCCTTGTTTCTACGCGCATTGTCCATTTTATCAGCTCCAATTACTATATAGGTGCACTTTGTAGTTCTACAATTACAGACTGTAGTCCATCTGTTTCTCTGCATACTTTGTTAGCCCCTGTTCTTCAGTGGTCAGGACCCCCATGGACCCTCACAGAGCAGGTACTATTTGAGTGGTGGATCATTCTCAGCACTGCAGTAACACTTACGCGGTGGTGGTGTGTTAGTGTGTGTTGCGCTGGTACGAGTGGATCAGACACAGCAGTGCTGCTGGAGTTTTAAACAGTGTGTCCACTCACTGTCCACTCTATTAGACACTCCTACCTTGTCAGTCCACCTTGTAGATGTAAAGTCAGAGACGATAGCTCATCTGCTGCTGCACAGTTTGTGTTGGTCATCCTCTAGTCCTTCATCAGTGGTCACAGGATGCTGCCCACAGGATACTGTTGGCTGGATATTTTTGGTTGGTGGACTATTCTCAGTCCAGCAGTGACACTGAGGTGTTTAAAAACTCCAGCAGCACTGCTGTGTCTGATCCACTCAGTACGTAGTATAGAGAGTAGTATGCATTATTCCAAATTTTGTATAATGCTAATGTTATGCATATCTGTTACGTGTGGGATGCATTATCACCAATAGCCACAGGCTTCCACCTCACAGTGACCCGCCCCCCCACCACACAAACAACCCGCACCCCAGACACAAAATAACGCAAATAAAACATTACACAGCTTTTAACTAATAGACAACATAAACAACAACACTAAAAGTCCCTTTACCGGAGGGCATGTACCTCCCATGAGCCTCCTCACATGGCCCTTCACACGGCTACGTTTATGTATATATGTATATATGTATAAACGTAGCTATTGTGTAGAACATACTATATATAAAGTACTCATCTGCAACATGTTGCATCGTCTTGTTGGGTATGTAATTTGTAGTAGTTTTCTTCTTTTCTACACAATTAAACATTTAAGACTGGTGGTTTATGTGAAATGCTCAATTATAGAGAAACTTCGAGTCAAAAAAGTTCACAGTGGAGGTGATAGGAACCAGATGTCCACCTCTAAAAGCTCCCTCACAGTTATTACATGAAATAAGACATTTTTTTGTCTCTGATGTTATAACATTATTATTATAATTATTATTATTATTATTATTATTATTATTACACGCATATGTTAGTCAAGGCTTATTAAAGAGCAGCTGGGAGTTATGAACGCGAGCTGGGAAGCGGAAAGTTTAGACTGGTGTGAATGAACATCTGATCCACTAGATGTCGCTGTTGGTCATGATATTCAGCCCATCCGGCGCGCTCAGCGCTCTGAACACATGATCAGTCTAGAAAGAACAATGATCCTTCTGCATTCAGAGCACTTTTATTTTTTGTACCTGGAACTTAGACACGAGTGGATCAGACACAGCTGTGCTGCTGGAGTTTTTAAACACTGTGTCCATTCACTGTCCACTCTATTAGACACTCCTACCTTGTTGGTCCACCTTGTAGATGTAAAGTCAGAGACAATAGCTCATCTGCTGCTGCACAGTTTGTGTTGGTCATCCTCTAGTCCTTCATCAGTGGTCACAGGACTGCCAGGACCAAGGGCTATCCTTCAACCCCAGGCCTCCAACACAATGTTATTTAAAAAGAACTCTTTCAATTCTGGCTAAACACTTACACTAATAACTGTTTTAAGTCTATTATTGATTACATGTCTAATCTCCTTACTTATTGATTAATGGTGTATTTATTCAAAATCTTCATCAGAATGCTGTCGGCTGGATATTTTTGGTTGGTGGATTATTCTTAGGGGTCCTGACCACTGAAGAACAGGGTAAAAGGGGGCTAACAAAGTATGCAGAGAAACAGATGGACTACAGTCTGTAATTGTAGAACTACAAAGTGCACCTATGTAGTAAGTGAAGCTGATAAAATGGACAATGAGTGTAGAAACAAGGAGGTGTTCCTATAAAGTGCTCACTATATGTATGAATTGAACACATTGGGAGAAAAATAAACATCAAATGTGGCCTGTTACGTTTCAGATATGTGTTAAACTCAGCCAATGAAGAGAAATTGTGCAAAAGCTTGCAGAAAAATGCAAAAAATTAATGAAAATAACACGGCAGTGAGCTCCTCTTTACTCACTGCAGTGCAACAGGTCGTTCCACAGCACTTAGACTGCAGCGCTCTCTTCAGCAGGGCCTTCTCTTCCCTTCTGAATGCGAGAGCTCCTCCCCCGCCCTCTTTAATTCTCTTTCTTATCACATGCATGAATATCAAGTGGCTCAGGCTGATCCTCTTTTTTGTAATGTAATACAGAGTTGCAGTACACTCCTCTTTGTGTCTGGATTTACCTAAAAATACCTTAAGTGCCCAGTGTGACTCTCTCTTTTTGCCCTAAAGCAGACTCATGATGGATCTGAATGAACTCCAGGTGCTTCTGCTATCACCCTCTGCTATTACCTTCTCAGGTAAACAGAGCAGAGGATCATTGTTTACTGGTTTAAAAGAGAGCAAGACGTATGACTTAAGGCCCTAAGGTGCAATAATAATACACCTGTTATCTTAAAGTGAAAGAATGCCATGCTTCATTTATAAAAAATTAAGGTTCTTAAAAAAAACTTTAATTGCTATAGAAACTATGTGTACAATGTCTTAAACCCCTTAAATGCCTCGACTAAGAATTTTTAATCCAGAGTTTTAATTTAACAATGTGATTTCACGGTGATTTTGCATGGGCCCTATAGATCTAGCTTCACCATTATAGCTGCTCCTCTGTACTGCTGCTCATTCTCTGAGGCCTTCTGGCCTCTTGGTGGTCCCTACCTTTAAAGGAAGGGTTCGTCAGAAAATCAAATTCACACAATTTACCTCTTACCCCAGATGTAGTCAATCAGCCAAGATATGTTGAGTGCAAATTTTGCTTATTTAGTTTCACGCTGGAGCTGATGTTGCTAACAAACACTAGAAGTCAATAGTCACCCAAATCTCTTCTGTAAATACATCCCCAAAACTTTTCTCAACCCACTCAAACTGCATCCAGGCCTTCATTAAGGCCCCACAGGCTGTCAGTTTGGTTTAGAGCACATTGTGATTTACTGCAAGCTACAAAAAATCAACAAAACATCTCTGACTCCCCTTCATGTGCCACAGATTATGTTCTTGATTTCTGTTGTTTCTTTGTATAAATACCTGCTAATCTTGCATTTGTGGACTGAAGATTTATATTTACAAACAGAAACAACAGCAATGGTGAGCGTAACGAAGCGTCCGTATGCCTGCGTGATGTGCAAGTACATAAAGGTAAGCTGGATTCAACAACTCTAAGTTTTGTTCATTTTTATAGCTCAAAGTAAGCCGTACTGTATCCTAAATCATATTAACAAATATGTGCAACATTAATGAAGACCTGGATGAAGTTTATGTTGGTTGAGAAAAGTTTTGGGGATGTATTTACAGAAAACAGTTGCCTATTGACTTCTACTGTTAACAACATTAACCTCCAGCTCTAAACTAAAGAAGTAAAATTTGGACACCAGCCATGTCTTGGCTGATCGACTACATCTGAGGGTGGAAAATGATGTAAATTCGATTTTTCACCAAACCATTTCTTTAAAATGTCCACTTGGGGGCAGATCTTTCATAGTCATGGCCCCTAAATCATGGCCCTCTCTTCATTTATCTCTTTAACTCTGAGCTAATGAAACCAATCAATAATAAGAGTTTCCATAGCGAAGTGAATTGTGTTTTGAATGTGTGCACATGCTCGCTCAGAAACTACTAAACTTTAAAGGGACTATATTCTAAATTTTTCCTTGAATGTACCAAAAGCAGATATTGGGCCTCTTTCACCAACCATTCGTAAGAAAAAGAGAGAGAAAAAGAGAGCAAGACGTATGACTTTAGGCCCAAAGGCCCTAAGGTGCAATAATAATACACCTGTTGTCTTAAAGTTTTAAAATACTGGGGTGGCACCGTGACCTGGGTTCGATTCCCCGGCCGGGCGACTGGGTCCTTTCTGTGTGGAGTTTGTATGTTCTCCCTGTTTCTGCTTCGGTTTCCTCCCACAGTCCAAAGACATGCAGTCAGGCGAACTGGAGATGCTAAATTGCCCCAAGGTGTGAATGTAAATGTAATTTAAAATTCTCGATTTTAAGATTCCTGACATTCACCAATATGTCTACACACACTCAAGTGCACAAAGGTGTGAACAGTTCTGCTCTTTAAGAACACGTCATGAGTCTGACGTAGACTTTTTCTTAGGACCTTTCTCAAGAACATGTTTAAGCAAAAACGTAGGAAGATATTAGTGAACCATTTTCCAACCTATTAGGATTTAGAGTTTTACTGTGCCTTTAAAACTGATATATGTAAATGAGCTCAGTTCTGTATGTAAACTGGCTGCTCTGTATTGTACATTATTTAAAAAGCAGTCCAGGCTGAAACACTCTGTACAACTTCAACATGAGTTGGCCGGGGCTAAACTGCTGCAGGCTGAATAAGAGGATATACGTAAATATGTTTGATTTCATAACATCACAAGAACAAATAATTCTTAACGGACAGTTTTTGCAGCTTTGTTTCCATATATGAACTGTATGGACTAGAGAGTGAAGAATATGTGTACATAATACATCAAACTCTTGAAAAATTTTGATTTCTGTTACGGGCCCTTCAACGAGAAATAGCCGCAGACGTACCACTTTGTTTCCAGTGGGTGTGTTTTTCTTGATTGGTCACTTTGCATGTAGTAGGCAGTTCATGGCCACAGAACTAAACTGTGACAAAAGCAACCAGACTTTTTGCTAAAAGTTAGATGGAGTTAAACATTAAAAAGGCTTACACTTGCACAACTCATTTACATGCTTCATTAGAGGAGCACTGACAGGTTTTTAAGGCCTCCGAATGGGTCAAAGAACCCTTTCTCGTCACCTTTTTTGAGCGTGCAACTGTCAGTGGAACAGAGTTAAATGCCTTTTTTCAAACAAGCAATTGAATGTTCTATGCAGTGAACAGCAAATCAGCTGACATTAACTCCTCAGCCATTACCACATTTCATTTTAATCTGATTTTACAAAGGCTGGTTTCAGGGATCACATCAGCACATTTGTCAATCAGGTTTTTAAAATTAAGTGCTGCTGACTTGAATGCGTGTGTGTGCGTGCTTGTTTTCATACATTTTTTGGACCAAAATGTTCAGATATTGTAGTAAAAACACAGAAAAACAGGACTTAACTAGAACAGGACTAACCTACGGGAGCATAGTTACATACCACAGGCATATATGTATATTTACATATATACCATGTAGCCGTATTTACATTTACATACATAGGTGTAGTACATCAATACAAATGGGCCATAATATAATTACACATAGAAACTTACATGTATATAATGCATATGAGACATTATTGTCACATTTACATAGTAACAAATATATATAATACATATGGGACACATTACTATTATATAGGTACTTACATACAGAGTACATATATGTCCTGGCATTGTATAAAAACAAGTATGTGTGTGTGCATGCCAGCCATTAGTCTGCGAGGGCGGTTGATGCTCCCGTCTCTTCATTTCATTATCTATTTATCGGTGTGGAGTGGTCTGGGCCAATAAAGCAGGAGGATTGTGCTGGCCAGCGTTTTTCCCATTGTGCCCCACTCTATTCATGTGCGAGTCAGCTGGCTGCTCGGGTTTCTGCGGGCCCTTGTCCGCCGCGCTCCTCACGAGCTTCCCCCCTTTTTCTGCGTCTTAAACAAGGGAAGGAAGAGAGGGAGAGTGAGAGAGAGAGGCCATTCTGCTTGCGGGCGCTCATGAATGGCCGCCACTGTTCGCTGCTCTTAAATGGCTCACTTCAGTGTCAGGTTGGTGGAGCTTTCTCATCAGCGTGACACTGAGAAAAGGAGCATTTTCCCTTTGGAAGACCTAGAGATTCCTGCGGATAATATGCTATTGTTGGTGGGGGGTGGTGGGGGAACATCTCTGCTAATTCAATGACCCCACTGTCCTGCAGAGGAGGAGGCCTTGAGAAGCCTGGGACTCGCCTGGAGACAGTGCCCACTTAAGTGGCTCGATTGCAGGCATAGAGTGCAGCCTGGCTACTTAAAGTCATAGATTGCCAGAAAAAAAAATGAAAACTTAGAGCTATTAGTTGTTATGTAAACTTAAATAGACTTCCTTTTGTGGATTCTGATGCTGTACGACATGCTATTATCTAAAAAATAGGCAAAAGCACTTTGCTTCACTAAAAAGAGTAGTATCTTGAATTTAGGCTGTACTTTTGTCCATTTTAATTGATAACAGGAAGTGATAATGTGTCAGAAAAAATATGATATAATGTCTATACATGATACATCATTCTCGTACCTCTAACGTAAAACTAAAGAAGGAAACTTCAGTGAGTAGCAGATTATTCAAACAGAAGGCACTCGCCCTCAGCAGGTTAGCCTCAGTGAGCTAATTGGCTAGCCATGCTAACTTTGCAAGGCAAAACTTTTTTTTTTTGAGAAGTTTGAGCAAAAAGTACATAAAATTTGTGGAGAATTACTTAGTCTGGCTTGACTGCTTTGTCTGGCTAAACTTGATGGACAACCTTTGTTTTAGTAGTTGTTAGGCATGTAGCTTTTAGCATGCTAACTAACCAGCTAGCTGAGGAAAGTAATGAAGCTGTGTTAGCAGTCATGTACAAATGGAGTAGTTTGTAGCCTAAATTCCAGCTAATGGAATGTTATGTTTTTGAAATATGAAGTATTTTAATGCAGTTTGCTGCTGTAGCTTATGAACAGTTTTGTTAACCATTATTTTTGGGTTTGAAAAGAGAAATGCCAGATCACAGTGATTTCTGGGCAAGTTCTGCTGCTGAAGTCGACACTTGTGGTCACTCAAATCCCTCCAAGGGCTCATCCAAAACCGTTTACTTAAGCTAATAAAGCAATAGAACGGCCTTTAAGATGGTGTTGGGGACTCCCCTGAGAGGAAATGACGAGGCCAAGTGGACGAGGGCTTGTTAAAACTGGTATTACAACACACAGTATATTTGGGGTAGGAGGGAAATGTATGTTTTCTTTTTCACCAAACTATTACTTTATTGCAAATGTATTAACAATAGATTCACTATCTACTAGAAACTTCAGTAGTGAAGAATGGTCAACCACAGACAGATATCCAGCTAAGAGCGGCTCTGTGGTCACAAACCGACCATTGATGAAGGTCTAGAGCCAAACACAAACACAAGGCCTAGAGGCCATGTCAGGGCTGTTGCAAAATCATAAATTATTTTTAATTTTCTGTTAATATTGGCCGGTTTTACAGTGCACTGCACTACATTCCCCAGCATGCATTGCAAAGAAATGTGCGCTCTGACTCCACTCTCCCAACAGTACTCTACTGGACAGCGGTTACACTAAAAAAGAAATGTAATTCAAGCAATTTATTTTTTTTTGCTGAATAAACAGTAGTTGGGTCATAGCAAAATGTTAATGTTAATTCTCTGGCCCATGGATCTGCTGAGAGTTTCTAATATGGCCCTTATAGTGGTTGAGTTTGACACCCCTGGTCTAGATGATGATCAGTCTCTCTAGCAATGTGGAGCCGCAAGAAAGGTGTTTCCAATAAAGTGGCCAGTGAGTTTATAAGAATGTTATTCAGTGCATTGGCCGCAACACGTAGCGTCAGGCAGATGACTCCGGAAATTACATAACAAAAAATGTGATTAGCAGTGAGTTGCGTGATACATTCCTTAAAAAGAGGGTTCTTGCAGGGTTTCATTAGTGAAGACAATGGTTCTATATAGAACCATAAACACTCAAAAGAACTATTTCATGCTTAAAGGGTTCTCTGCATGTTGAAATGGTTCTTCAGATTGATGGAGAATGTGTTGTAAATGATTCTATAAGGCACCGAAAAGGGTTTTTTATTGTTATGCTGTCAAGCTTGTAGTAGTAGAAGAATAGATATCATTGCTGTTGTGACAAACCTTGTATCTCCAAAATGTAACATTACAGGAGAAGGAAAAACAAGATTTTGTCCAAGTCATTTTGGAGTGTTTCTATTGGACCATTCATCATGACATTTTAACACATAGACAGTGACAATGTATTGTTCTAAAGTTTGAACACCCCCAGTCAAATTGCATTTGTTAATTTTGTAAGTGAAAACAAGTTCAAACATCCTCTACAGAGAAGACGCTTCAATACGGCATTTTGCAGACTTTATTGCACAATTTCATTCAATTTGCTGAGCTTTAAATATAGTTCATAGTTGTTTATTTTTTATCCAATATTGTTTATTGTTTGTTCATCCAATTGTGCATTAAAATGTGCACAGCTGCAGAAGAAATCAACAAAATGTAATTTGACTGGGGGTGCCAAAACTTATGCACAGGACTGTGCATCTGAACACATAATCTGCACTGTGTGAACAGAACAAGGGCTTCTCTTTGTCACTGTTGCACTATGTAAGTAATATTTCTTTGGTTACGTTTGGTAAGTTGTCTCTTTATCGTGAAACTGTTGCGCAACAGACTATCCTGGTTTAAACAAGGGGAATTTTGCAGTTCTGCTGCTCCACGACTATAGCAGTGCCTCAGGCCCCTCAGAGAGGTTAGATCTGTGTGTGTGTGTGTGTGTGTGTGTGTGTGTGTGTGTTGGGGGTTGAGGGCAGTAAAATTAGAGAGGCTCTCTCACACACTTTTTCCCCTCAGTCTTGGATTACCACAGGACGAGCATGTTGTGGTATTTTCGGGTGTCAACTTTCACCAGCCGGGCCATGATGGGTGCCCCCAGGTCCTGCTGTGATGTATGGGTGTTAGTATTAGCATAGCCCTGGAGTGACATCTGGCCGAAAAGGGCCCTATCTATTGTAGCGAAAAGCAACCTCAGTTTTCACCCAAACGCCGCTTACTAACCTACTTATTTCCGATTATGTGTCCAGTCTTGTATTTATTGCATCAGTTTGAAATGCTGAAGGTTAGCGCCGCTATTCAAGTTGGTAGCGGTTTGTGTCAGATTTGGTAGCTCTATATTTAATAAGTTAACTAGCATCTAAACTCAGTGACCATTAGAGCTAGACCTTCAGTTTGGGCCAGAAATATCAAAATATGGTCAAAAAAGGCATAAAAACACCTTTCTGATAAAGCTAATGTCTGAGGTGCTCCTGTGGGATTCTAGTAAAATGTTAGTGCCAAGCTAACACTGAGTGCGTTTACAGGCACTCAATAATCCAATTATAGCCGGATTTCTGCAGTTATCTGATTATTCAAATGGTCATGTAAACAGCATACTCTGATTTGTTAGACTGGAGTAAGGTCTAGAAATCCAATTAAGAAATCTGATAAAGAGAGCTGGATTTTAGATAAGTAATCAGATTTCTCAGTGCATGTAAACTCTTACTCTGATTTCTTTTGGATTTCTTGGTCTGAGCATGTGCGAACACTGCTGCATAAAACTTAATAACAGCATAAGAGTAGTATTGCAGTATATGCCTAGTTTAAATATAAACATGATTTTATTGAGTTGAGGTACATGCACAGATGTTTGTGAAAGGTTGAGCGCCCCTCAACTCAACCACATTTTGTTGGTTTTCAAAGTGAAAAGAAGTTCACACCACTTCTGCTTGGAACTTAAATATGACACATTTCTAAAACAAATGGATGATTCCTGTTTATTTGCTGTTAATAATTATTCGTATGAAGAAAGAAGGAGCAGCATTTGATGAAAAGAACACCTTGCCAACTGTTAACCATGTTACAGGTGACGGTGTGTGGCAGCCAGTGTCACAGAAAACGTTGTAGGGATAGACGGAAAGAATGGATTCTAGTAAATTTTGACAAATCTTAGAAACTCATGTCCCATGGTCAGTCAAGAAACTGAAGATGAAAAGACAATAATCAAGAAACAAAAGATTATGGTTTTGGAATGGCCTTCGCTGTCCCCAGACGTTTTTTCTAGAAAATCAACAAAATTTACTGCTTTCCCTGAGGTCCACTTATGACGACTGTGTGGTTTAACATACCAAAAACAGTCATAATTCATTTTTATATAACCCTTTTCCAACCTCTCTTTATTCCTTTAGAATTAAACAGGCTGATTTTGTTACTGTGCCTTTGAGACTGATCTGTGTAAATGGCTGTTGTGATTGGCTGCCTTGTATTGTGCCTCATTCATGTTAGGAACATGTAGTTAATAAGCTGATAGCTGTAGTGAATTTACCTCACGTCTTCAACTGCAGTGTTATAACTTCTCTTTCTGTTTAGGTCTGGAGAAACAAAAGAGGTGGGAAGAAACACTATTCGGTACGCTCCATATAGCTGTCAGCTTGTGTTTCCAGCAGCCTGCGTTTACACCTCTTTAAACAGCGCACACATGTTCACAATCATCTCAAATGGCCTCTGCTGGCATCGCTACCCAATGATCCAATTAAAGGCCTTTACAGCACAGACATTGTGTTCAACTCCAGTTGTGTATCTCAGTTCTACACTCAGCAAACCACACCGTCCATCACCTCCACCGCCGCCATGGAGCAAACGATTAGCGTCAAAGTTGCAACAAAATAACCCAGCTTGTTTGAATCAGCTTATTTCACTATCCATGTTCAAACATCGTATCCTTAAAGCGCCCGTATCTTACGTTTTCCTCGTATTTCATTTTTCTCATGTGGTCCACTTATAACATTTGTGTGCTTTTATGCACCAAAAATGGTCAGTGTTCATTTTTACATGACCATTTTCCAACCTCTCCTTATCCCTTAGAATTAAACTGGCTGTTATAGCCACTGTGCCTTTAAGACTGAGATATGTAAATAACCTCTGTTCTGATTGGCTGCACTGTATTGCGCTTCATTCAAAAATGAGTTCAGACTGAAACACTCCTTTTAACTTTTATGTGAGTGGGCGGGGCTAAACTGCTGTAGGCCGAATAGGTGGATATACTGAAATGAGTTCTCATGACATCGCAGACAATTCAAAACAGGCTGTTTTTGCAGCTTAGCTTCCATATTTGCACTGTATCAACAGAGTAATGAAGGGTGTGTTTTGAAACTTTAACAAAGTTTGCATATTATTTGAAATTCCTTGGGGAAAAATTACATTTACATAGTTTTCCTTTTATCCTAAATATAGTCATTCAGCCAAGAATAGTTATCATTTGTAGAATAGTTCATTATAGATCATTTATCATTTATAGAAGAATACTTATCATCTGTCCAGGATTCTCCTGGATCGTCCTGGATTTTGCTCTTCTACCCCATAAAAAATGAATTCAATTATTGTAAAATGTACTGGAATCTAAGGCTTTTTATATATTAGCAATTTCTTATAGTCTAAACTGCTAAAGGTGTGGCTTTTTATCCAAACTATTTCAATATAAGCAACTGATTTAAGTTACCCTTAAGTTAGGGACAGTTTTTTTTTTGGGGAAAAATGCACTGTTCAGGTAATTCTTCACAAAAATGAGCACAAAACCCACCCATCCCAATCAGGTCAATGACTGGGTATTCAGGAATTTTACAAGACTGAGATGGCAAATTTAGCCAAGACAGGTTTGGTGTCTGAAGTTTGCTTCCTTAGTTTTGCACTTTAGCTACAAGGCTAATGTTGCTAACAAGTGATAGAAGCTTACCAGTTAGCATCGAGCCACATTGGGTTGTATTCTTAAAAAGACTTGCTCATGTGGTTTCTGACACTGCATGATGTACCCCAGAGAGCAAAAATACGTTGGCCAAACGTCAGTCAATATCATCACTGTTGCATGCGAATTTTGCTAACATGCCAACACATTCTTGCTCCCTTCATAATTAAATGTACGTTATTAGTCCAAATCATCTATATCATCTATAGTTCGTTCTTATTCACAATATACTGAAATAGCAGGGCGCGACCTGGGGGAGGCGCTGCTGCTGTGGCTCTATTGCAGCGCTGCCTCTGCCGTACTACCAGAGATTGACTAATGTAACGTTCAGCCAATCATATAAGACCTCATATGTTGTAAACCAATCATATCAGACCTTAGGGCGGGGCTCTGGTTATGCACTGCAAATCAATGGGTAACTGAGCTGAAGACAGGATTTTGGCTAAAAGCTCACTAAAAAAACATTAAACCTTGTTCAAAATCTATAATATACAGAGTGAAACTGTGAAACAGAGTGAATATGTCCACCTACAATATGGGTTTGTCTTAAATTATGGTCAGTATAGCTGGATTTCTGTTTTTTACCTGGTTGCTTAACTCTAGCTAGCTAAGTTAAGTTAACTTTGGATTTAAGTGAGGTAAAGAAAAAAGGCTAGGCTAACACTAACATTAACTTAGCTAATTAGCTGACAAGCCAACTAGTTGAACCCACAGAGTCTCTGGTTTAACCTCACTTCATAATGAGTGCGAGGCTGTGAATGAACAAGGATAGAAATAACGTTATTGATAGCTCTTAAAATTCTTTGTTTTTAGATTTTGGTATTTGGAAGCAGTGACACCAGTATTTGCCACCAGAGAACTTATGGAGAGGAGAATTACCACTCAATGTCTTCTGGGTTTCTCAAACAGTAGAGTGAGTCCAAAATGAATGGGTTATGGAAATATGGAGCATTTGAGTAAGATAAAAGAATGCATTCATATCCTGGACACAGAACAGCATAAAACATTTTAACACCTCTGTTATATTTTAAGAGCTTTTAAACTCGAGTAAAATAGTGCCTCATGTATGTTCATGACGTCAGTGAGCACAAACAGCCAATGAGCTGCTCCGCTTGCCAACCAATAGGCACTCAGTAGCAGTAATGCTAGCGTTGTACTGCCCAAAACTCATCTGCTGTAGAAAAAGGAAACATACAGGTAAGTTTTCTTTGCTTTTTTAGTGAAACACATCCTTCTACTTTCTAAAATTAAAGGAAAGTTTTGGGCGAGTGATTAGAAACTTTTAAATTTCTGTTTTTAGCCGTTAAGCTCAATTTACTCCCATTCATTGAGGACTCGCTCACGGGCTCCCTCTGCTGTTTTGCAGTCCTGTTTTTGATATAACAGGGGAAATAGGAAGTGGCCAGGCTCCTCATAAACCAGCTCTGTTTGCCATATATTGTTGTTTACAGTAAGTTAATGTCAGTGAAGAGGACGAGGCAGAAGTTGCTTCCGGTTCACCAGACTCTTGTTTGAATTTTCCCGCCGCTGCAGCATTTAAGGTGTAACAGAAAATTCAGACAAGAAGCTGACTTCAGCTTTGTGTAAAAAAAGGTCATCATAACACAGTTTTACATCCCTCAGTTCCTCAATCTGTGGATGAAAATGTAGAAGCTCCATCAAAGACCAGTCAGATGAGAAGATTTTTATCATGCCCCAAGACCTCCCTAGTACAGTCTTAGCCCCCCATCTATGAACCTCAAGTGATGCCCCTGATCTAATTGCAGTTTGCACAATGCTAACTACCAAGCCTTCATTAGCTATTAGCATTGTAGCTCCAGGGCAAAACTAAAAAACTTTAAATATCAAACGCGTCTTGGCTGATCACCTACATTTGGAGAAAGAGGTACAAACAAAAAAAGGTATTTTTTGAACGACCTCTAGTCTCTACTGTGGAGAAAACATTGTGTTGTGTTTTTGAAAATCAGGCCTGTTTGTCCATCACTGGGACACAGTGGCCCTTCAAACTGCCTCAGAGCAGAGAAGTGGAGCGTCGGTGGCTCTTCCCTGATTTGATTAAGGGCTAAGAGAGAAAGAAGCAGTGGTTCTCATGTTTATGATGTGGTCAGCAAGTCTTAGCACAATTTCAGCCTGTCTGTGGGCCAAGCTAATGAAGAGAGGCTATTATCCAAACAGCAGTCATGCCTTCATGACCCATTTCCTTTAGCACTGATTTAATTCTGTTTGCAAAAGTGTGTGTGTGTGTGTGTGTGTGTGTGTTTGTGTATGTGCCAGTCTGTGTATGCAGAGAGAGTTCATGAACCTTTTGTCAAAGGGTGGACTGATGTAGCGCACTCGTCTCAGACGGATGGCATTCCCGCACAACACAGCCGCACACAAAAAAGTGATCTAATAGACATTTTTTGTCTCTGCATGAAGTCTAGAAAAGCAGAATACATAAGTGATCATAATCAGAGTTTTAAACGGTCAGCTGAATTTCATTAATAGCTCATCAGGCCTGTGCTGCTTTAATGAATGTCAATGGTGGCTTAACTGCTTTCACGATTTGTGCATTTAACAGGCTGATAACAATCTAGCTACCTTCAATTGCTGCAGGCGAAGTTTTGCAGACGCAGACAAAGCTGAAGTCTGAAAAGGATTTGTAAAGGAGAATGTACACAGACGGTGTTTTTCACTTCATTTCTAGTCTTCAGCTACGACTTAGCGAGCTAGCCCAAATCCGGCACTAAGCCTCCGGTTATGTAACACGAATCCAGCTCCTGAAACTCGGCGCTCTGAGTGTGTGAGTATTCCCGGACCTGACTGTTGACTTTTTAGCTGAAGTGGAAACAGCAGTTCTTTAGACGTCCCCTGCTTTATTCAGGGGATTTAGTGAACCGGACTGATCAATAAGAGAGAATGCCAGTTAGACTAGCGTAGCATGACAGAGTCAACTAGCTACTCCACCTTCTTTCATTCTCTCTCCACTCTTTCCTGTTTTGTTCTCCAGCTCATACAAGGTCAATAGCGAGTGAAAAAGAGAGAGGATAATAGGCAGTGCAGTGCGGTTTTATACTGTATGAATGGAAATTCAAAACAGTAAGCAATTTCCCAGATAGCAAGAATATACTGGTCTGCTTGAGGTGGCTTAGCACCCTGCTGACTATATGCCACTGCTAGCCCACCCTTGGACCACCCAGATTATTGTTCTGCACACAAGGCCTAACTAGTTTTCAGGCTCCTCAAACTGATTTTAAATGCACAGATCCTATTATTTAGGTCGGCCAACAGTGACCCACTATCTTCTTGCTATGTATATATATATATATATATATATGTATATGTATACAGATACACACACACACACACACACACACACATATATATATATTTATATATATATATATATATATATATATATATATATATATATGTATATATACATATATATATTTATATATTTACATATAGCAAGATTTTAGATAGCATATAGATTTACATATATATATGTATATATATATATAGCATTTTTGCAACCGGTTAATACTGAATCACTAGCTGGTGAGATAACATTAGAGCAAAACTGAGTTGTACACTCACCATCCACTTATTTCTACCCTCTACCTATACCCTACCGGCCACTTTATAAGGTTCACCTATCTTATAGGTCCACTAGGTGTACAATTATATAAACTCAGTACAGGAGTGACCCTGATGTTATAGTGGCATAGTAGTCTCTACGGTGCTGGTACGAGCCAAAAATACCACCCGGGTGATTCCTCAATTGGAGTGTCATTTGTGTAACACAGATATTACATTTACGGATATGTATTTAAAATAAAGGTAAAAGACATTTTAAATATAGGTACTGTGTTCTTGGATGCTGGTATGCTGGCCCTCCAGCATGAGCATGTTGGGTGACCAGCTAAACCAGAACCAGACCAGCACTAGACCAGCATAACCAGTAATCACCAGTAATTCATTTATAAAAACTGTATGCAGCACTTAGAAAACAGCATTTTTGCCTGTCTCAGCCCATACAATCACATTTACCTTGAAATTTAATCATTAAAGTACTTAAACAAATCTTTTCATTTTTGTATTGATGTGTGAATCCATTTAACATCCTCTTCATATGTCGTCCATTATAAGTTATGAGAAATGTACATTTTAGTTGAGTCCTCCAACATTCAACCCCTGTTACCTGAATACATTCACTCCTATGAAATATCGCACAATTAGGCACATGTTCAACAGGAAGGTGCATCATCCACATTTCCTGAAGATCGTGGGAAGAAGGAAGAAGAAAAGTAAGTTCGCTTTCCTTTTTTCCCTGATGTTGTGATGTTGACTGATGAGGTCACTTAAAAAGAACAACCCTGCAACCCAAATTTTAGACTGAACATTCATTTGAAAATAACATATTTAGCAAATCACTAGAAATTCTATGATGTCCTCATGCTATTAGCATAGACGCTAGTTAACCACATTTTGTGTACTTGCTAAAAAAAACTCAATCCTGTTACTTTCAAACCTATTACTCGTTTAACCCTCTATTGCACAATGTTGCCTCAGGGCAACAAACTAATTTTCCTCACTTTACAATAACATTATACATATTTAAAGACAATGGCGGTGTTAACAATACAGGAAAGAGTTTGAGTAAGTCAATAAAAGCATGTACTTGGTCATACTATCTCTTAGTGGGCACATTTAAACCTTTTTTTAACATTCTGTATCATTGTTTTTGTTATGTGAATTTACAGAAATATGTTTGTTGCCTAGAAGCAACATTGTGTGACAGTGGAATGTATTTAGCCAGTTACAAGCCAGGTCTCACCACTTCAGGGAACACAGCTCTATACCATTTCTTCCCATTGTCGTACAATGTTACTTCAAGGCAACAGACTCCAAAAGGACCCCTACACACATTATTATTGTTACTATTTTTTATGTTTTTGAATTTCATAAACAGGTCAGAAAAAATAAATCAAGAATTTTTTGCAGAAAAAAGTGATTTTATTTTTTTGCTCTCATAATGTGTACAGTAGTTAAGCCACTGCCTGCAGAGAAACCTACTGAAATGAGAAACTGTTCCTGAGATGAGTTAACATATGCTTGAGTGGCTAAATGCATTCAGTGTTATAAAGGTTATTTCTAAAAAAAATAAAGTTACAAGGGCTAAATAGCACCCTAGTGTTGGAATCAGACAAAAATAAAGGCCCAATCCCATTTCTTATTTTTACCCCTACCCCTTGTTTTTGAGTGTCTCCTTGTCCCTTGGAACTGAGTTACAAGGGGTAGTGGTTGAAATCTTCCCCTACAGAATGGGACCCTCAAATAAAGAAGAACATTACTTCAGTAACAGGCTACTAGCGCTGCTCTGCAGGCGACCCTGCCAGTCTGCAGTGACAGCAGAGGAGGGTAAAGTTCAGCTCCTCACTGCTGGGCTTTAGTTACATTTAGGGAATCAAATGCCTTTAAAGAGGGGGGGCAATTATTTATTATCACTCACCCCTAATTCTTCATTGATATGAAGTGCAGCAGTTCTGATGCCTGAGGCATCAGAATGTGACTGCTGCACCATTTAAGGTGGAACGGGAAATTTAGCTAGCTAGCTACTGAGATATCAGCAAACTACTAGTGATTTTTCATTCTTGATATGAAGAAAATGACCATAATACACTGAAACTACATTAAACTAAGATAATACTATTGTTAGCATATTTTTGACGGAGTAAACACTCATACTTGTGGGTTTCTTTGGTCACTTATGCAACCGTCTTGGCGGTTTTCTTTTTTTCTTCCTACCCCTAGACGTGAACACGCAAAATGGAGTGCTAAGGACTAAGTGGTAGGGGTGAGGGGTGAAATGGCATTGATCCATGGAACCAAAAGTGGGCCTGTGTTTAGAAAGTGACCATTGATGAAGGACAAAAGGATGGCTAACACAAAATATGCATCAATAGGTAAGCTACAGTCTCTCGCCGTACACCAGCATGGAGGAGCTACAAGGGAGGGGTTTCTAATAAAGAGCATGGTGAGTACAAAACAACGAGTTTTCATTTTCAAAGGGCTTTAAAAACAAAAGACACCTTTTCAAACTCATGTTAAAGGTCAGTCAAAGTTCAAGAAGGATAAAACCTTAAGACACTTCACTGATAAAGCTGTGGTCTTTAATGCATTAGCCTAAAAGCTACTATTAGAGCTAATTTGATTGTGCATCACCAGGTGGTGGTTATTTCTTTACTTATTTTACTGCTCTCTTTACTGTGCTGGGAATCTATGGTGCCCTGCAGCATGCTGGGAGTTGAGGTCCTGGGCTTCAGTCCTGTAGTGAATCAGCCCCCGTGTGCAGATGAGTAAGTCCTATAAAGCACGAGCAGCCTGGGGCGACACAGTAGCATAAACAGCATTGTTTAGCTTTAACAGCCACCGAGTCTCATTCTCTGCAGCACTTAATTGTCTTAATTGGGTCTTCGTTAAGTCTTCGGTCTGATTTAGTAGCGGGGGTCCTGCTCTAATAACTCCTCATTTCCCTCATTTGCCTGATTTACGCGCTTTATGAGGCCGAAGCTCAGTGAGTTCCAACATGGACGCCGCGTCATGAATGCTAGCTCTATGGCACAAACCCTTCAGCCAGGAATCTGACCTCTGCGCTTAATGTACGACTTTGTGGCCATTAATGGTAATTGCGGAGCTGGTTATGCATCATAGTTTCCCAAGTATATTGTGTGTAATTAAATGTAAAGGAGCCACTTTAAGTGGAAAAAAGGGCACATTTGGACCAAAAAGACTGTGACTGACCTTGTTAAGTGCTGTAATGTAACTAGGCCAATTATATTTCATAATAATTCAATAGTGACCTTTAGTCAAAGACAGAATGCATGCTATTATGGAAAGCACGAGGAAAGGCTAACAATTGACAGATTGCTTTTTGTACATAGTGGTTACAGTGAGTATCCTGAATCTGAAATTTCTTCACTCTCTAGTGGTTTTCCGCTCGCTCCATGAAATCAAACAGATGATCTGTCCTTGGCCTCCGTTTTCAGACAGCAGCATTGGCTACCACTACACAAATGGACTCAACTCTCCTCTCGAAATGGAGTGTTTTTCCTGCTGGGATTAGGAGATCATGTTGTCAGTCGAGTGATTTTGGGATTATTATTGGCCTCTACAATGCAGAGCCAGATTCTGCTCCATTCAGTTCCACAGCGCACGGCCAGCAAGTCTCTCGGTGAAAAAACAGTGCATTCAATTTAGCTCAAACATGTAAAGTCATGTAAAAGTCAAAGTCAGCTTTACTGTCATTCCGTCTCACCACAGATGGTTTGAATGAGGAACAAGATTCAGTCACTCCAGCACATGGTGGTTAACAGAGCTTTAACACAGCACTGCAGCAGACAACTGTACAAACAGACAATAAATACAAACCTCCATTCCAAAAATGTGGGGATAATATGTGAAATGCTAATAAAAACAGAAAGTAGTGATTAGTAAATTCTGTTTGACCTATTTTAAACTGAAAACAGTACAAAAAATGAAAATTGATGTTTTATCTTATGAACTTTTTTTTTTTTACTCGTGTTCCAATAAAGCTGGGACAGGAGCACGTTTACCACTGTGTTATGTCACCTTTCCTTTTAGCAACTTTTAAAAATCATTTGGAGACCGAAGACAGCAATCAATCCAGTTTTGAAAGTGAAATTTTTTTGCCATGCTTACATTTTACAAGTCCTCAGCATCACAACCATACTGGACCTTTGCTGTCATATTTTGCACTTCTTAGTGTGCCAAATACTCGCATTCTCTGTTTATGCAGCTGTGCTGCTGTATGTGGCTTGCCGTTGTCATGTTGAAACAAGCATGGACATCCTTGAAAAAGACGTCATCTGGAAGGCAGCGTATCTTGCTTCAAAATATGTTTTTCTTTCAGGGCTAATGGTGCCTTCACAGCTGTGCAAGCTATGTATGCCATGGGCACAGATACACCCCCAAACCATGACAGAGCCTGGATTTTGAACTATGAACTATTTTTGAACTATGCTGGTAACAATCTGGATGGTCCTTTGGTCTGGAGAACACGATGTTCATTATTTCCATAAATAATCTGAAAGTTTGGCTCGTCAGACCACAATCCACGTTTCCACTGTGCATCAAAGAATTTCAGATGAGCTCGAACACATATTTCTGGATGTTGTTGCAGGCTTCTTCTGCGCATTTCTTAACAATATATTTTGTTTATGTGGATCTAGGATTGAGTATCATTCAAAATGTTTGACACAGATTCCTGATCAATACTTTTATATTTGCTTTATATTTTGTATTTTGTCCCCCAAAGCTAAGTTAACTCAAATAAAAAGTTTGGTTACAGCAGTGTGGGGATTTGAAGGTTGTGTTTTGCGGATGCTACTGTTTGTTTTTGTACTTTGTTCAAAAACCCTTTAGCAACATGCTTATCAGCCAATCACCAGTGTAGATTTTGGAACAAGCATGCTTATTGGCTCACTGACACTGATAAGACTGTTTGATGAGGTGTTGGTGTCAATACAGAGGATTTTTCAGTTCTGAGTAGTTGATATCATAAAAGTACTGAATTTCAACACCCAGCCCTGTGGACCTGATGCACATGTTTATAACATAAAAATTCAATGCACAGTATGTCTGTTTGGAAAGCAGGACAGCATTAATTGAAGTTTATCACCCTTTTTTTGAAACAGGGGGATTTTTTTCCAATTTTCTCTCCAATTTAGTCATGGCCAATTTCACCTTCTAGTTAGGCCTCCCTCTATCACACAATGCTGGCAGGCTGAGGGAATGAAAGCTAGCATGTGTAGTGCCACTAATGCAACAGCATTGGACAGCTCTACACATTTGGAGGAGAACAATAACCATCAGCGAGCACCACCCAGAGAAAGTGAGGCCAATAATGCTTTCTTGTTCTCCCAGTCACTTATATCTGTGAATTACTGGGGATCAAACTTGTAAGACAGTTAACTGACTTGTGAAGCATCAAATGATAAACTGAAATTTTCAAGCATAAAACTGAAAGAAGGTATAACGACACTGTCAGCAGGCAAACACAGCCTGGAACTCTTTAGCGTTGGCACAGTATTGCTCATTTATCCACCTAAATGCAGTGTTTCCATGTGAGTATAATTTTTCACTGATTTTGCTGAAGTTACATGGATTTATAACGGCCTGTAAAAACCAGCAGCAGCAAACCGATCCATTAGCAGCCAGTCCTTCTGCAGGCTAAGCAAAATATCTCTGTTTGTAAAGTGAAGAATGTGAGAGTTCGAGGTAATTGAAAAGTAAATGGAATTTGTGTGTGTTTGTGTGTTTGCTCACGAGGCGCCAGCAGGAAAGGTGCTAAAATGAGTGGTGGGGCGGGGAGAGGGGGGGAGAGAACAGAGAAGAGAGAAAGAGAAATGAGATAGATAGAGATAGAAAGGATGGAGAAAGAAAAGGAAAGGATGAAGAAAGAAACAGAAAAGACTGAGACATAGACAAAGAGAGAAAGGGGAGAAGAGAGGAAAGAGAGAGGGAAAGAGAGAGAAGAAAGGGGATAAAAGGTAAGAGAGAGAAAAGGTGAGAGATAGAAGAGAGGGGAAAGAAAGGGAAGGGATAGAGAAAGAAAGAGAAAAGATTGAGAGACAGAGAGAGAAAGAGGAGAGGAAAGTGAAAAAAGAAAAAGAGTAAGAGAAAAGAGCGAAGGAAGAAAAGAAAAAAAGAAAAAGAAAGAAGCGTTAGCGAGAAAAGGGCGAAGAGAGAAAGGAGAAGAAAGAAACATAGAAAGAAAGAAAGGAGAGAGCAAGAAAGAAGGGAGAGTGAGATGAAGGAGAGAGAGAGACAAATAAAAAGAAAAGAGAGACAAATAGAGGACAAGGAGAGAAGAACAGAAAAGAAGGGGAGAGAAAGAACAGAGACAGTAGAGAAGGAAAAAGAGTATGAAGAGAGATAAGAAAGAGAAATAGAGAAAGGAAGAGAAGGGAAGAGAGTGAGAGAGAAAGAAGGGAAGAAAGAGAGAGAGAGAGAAAGAGAGCGAGCGAGAGAGAGAGAGGAAAGCAGGCGATTGGTGAGAACGTCAGGCTAAACAGGGCTTTTGGGAAAACTTTTAACACCTTGCAGACTCATAAAGAGGCCCATTGTCCTGCACTGGATTACATCATTAACCTCGTCAGGCAGACGATGGCAGCAATTATACCAACTCTCTCCCCCCCCCGCCTCTCTCTCTCTCTCTCCCTCTCTCTCTTTCCACAGAAGTCTTACAGCCCTGGAGGTCCAACAAGGTTTTAAAAATGATTTAGAAATACTTTCAGGTTGCAGCCGTAAACTACACAAATCTTAGCGAGAGCGTAGTCCACTATAACTTACAAGTAAACTACTTAATCCGTGCCTTTCAAAAAAGCAGTCATCCAAAAGCTAGAAGAAGCTGGAAGAAGTCCACTGCAGGCTAAACTGCCCCAGTGCTTAGCAAGGCCTGGGGTCAAGAGGTCATCAGTTTACGGTGCAACTACTGACACAGGCATCCAACTGCACAATCGTAGCTTGCATAGAAAAGCATTGCCCACTGCAAGATGCACCAGTGGGGTATAAAGCCCCCAGCACTGGGCTGTGGAGCAGTGGAACTGCATTCTCTGGAATGATGGAGTTCCATCCAGTATCTTAAGTTGAGTTGGAGTGGAGTTTTTCATGTTCTTGTGGCTGACTGCAATCAAATCCTCACATTAATGTTCCAACATCTAGGGTAAAGCCTTTCCAGTAGAGTAGAAAGCTGTTACTGCGGTGGGGGGGTCAATCACTATTGAATATTTAATTGCATGCAGCCACAACAGCATCACAAACGCCACTCAAACGAATCAGATGGAGCTCCAGCCCTCCAGAGAACATAGTTCTGCTGCTCCACAGCCCAATGCTGGGGGGCTTTATACCCTTCTAGCTAACTTGTACAAATCCTTGTTTTATGCCAATGATGAAAACTTGGTGTAGCAAACTATTAACACTTCTAATTGCTGAAATTATGCTTGGTTGTAATTCAAAATAACCACATTATGGAATGTGAGGCTTTCTTAAAGAGCTTATCAGTGTTTTATCAGTGGGATTACCAGAGAGCACGTTTCCACTGCTCCAGTGTCCAGTGGCGGTGTGCTTTACACCTCTCCAGCCAACACTTTGCATTGCGCATAGTGACCTGCTCGACCATGGAAACCCATATCGTGAAGCTCCCAGTTTACAGCTGTTGTGCTGATGTTGCCTCCAGAGGCAGTTTGGAACTCTGTACTGAGTGATGCAAGAGAGGACAGGTGATTTTCATGCTCTTGGCGGCCCCGCTCTGTGAGTTTGCTGTTGTTGCTCCTAGATGCTTCCATTTTACAGTAATAGCACTTACAGTTGACTGGGGCAGATCTAGCAGGGCCGATATTTCACCAACTGACTTGTGGCAAAGATAGCATCATGCTACAGTGCCACATTCTACTGCCAATGTTTGTTTATAAAGACTGCAAGGCTATGTGCTTGACTTTATACACCTGTTAACAATAACTGTGGCTAAAACACCTGAACTCAAGCATTAGGACAGGTGTCCACATACTTTTGGCCATATAGTTTACTAGCATTAACCAGTTATGGTTCGTTAGAACACAATTCACTGCATGATGAAATCTCCGATTTCATCATGCAATGCAGCGCTACAGACCTTCAACTGCACCTTTATATTCTCAGTAAATGAGCTAGAACTAGATAGATAAATATTTAATTTCCTTTGAGATTTGTAACGAATACAAGTATTCAGCTTCAATAATTCATTAATACTCAAATAAAGTACAGATTTTCCAAGATAATTTTAAGTGTAGTGCAGTATTTTCCACTCCTGACTGTGAGGATTTTGCTCTAATTCAAAGCACAAATAGCATTTCAGCCCCAGAGTGTCTGCTGTTGTTTGAGCCTGTCGCTAATCACAGCATTAGCTCCTCACTCAGCGTTAGCCGTTTACATTAGCACTGTTATTTGTGCTCTTCAGCTGAGTTTGAATGACAGTTAAAGCGAGTCCCTCTGCTAGTGGGCTTCCTCAAGGAACAAAAGAGGGATATCCTCCTTTACACACAAACAGCGAGAGAGCCACACACTGTGCCCACCGAAACATTCAGACACATGCAAACAAAGCTAAAAAATCACAGCAGTGCTACGTCACAGGCCGCAGCATAGCTAATACACAACGACAACAGAACATAGCATAGCATGCACCAAAAGACCAACAGACCTCGCATGAAATTAGTCAGTTTGTCCAAATATTTGACCTAGTAGGCCTCACTGTGTTGTAGATTTGCAGACTCTCTTATTTTATTAAACCAAATGATTAAACATTCAATTTTGGCACTAACTACGCAATCACAACATTATCGAAATGTTACCGAATGTTACAGTAGTGACTATTTCGATGACGATTTTTGCTGATTTCCAGCAGAACTCAAAAACACTAGCCAGTACATGACTAGCAAACACAGCTTTGAACAGTTGTACATGCATAAAATCATAATACTTTTCATTAAAACACAAAATTGTAGAAAATGTGTTTCGGTAGTGACAATTCTTGTTGTTACACACTCAGACTTTGGGACACATTTACTTTAAAACAATGGGATCTAACTGCTCACCATGTAGCCATGAGACATGGAAATGTAGGACAGCATTTTTTAAATATTTTCTTTTGTTAAAAAGTTCTTTTTTAAAAAAACATTGAAAAAATGCAAAAAAAAAAGTATTATTTTCACTAGTGTAAATTGAACATTGAAAAAATGCAAAAAAAAAAGTATTATTTTCACTAGTGTAAATTTAGGGGTTAGGGTTTGGGACAGCCCCCTCCCAATAGAAAATACCCTCTATATAATGGTTTTGTACACGGATCAAGCGTAACATTATGACCATCTCCTTGTTTCTACACTCATTGTCCATTTTATCAGCTCTTACTATATAGGTGCACTTTGTAGTTCTACAGTTACAGACTGTAGTCCATCTGTTTCTCTGTGTACTTTGTTAGCCCCCTTTTACCCTGTTCTTCAGTGGTCAGGACCCCCATGGACCCTCACAGAGCAGGTACTATTTGGGTGGTGGATCATTCTCAGCACTGCAGGAACACTGACGCGGTGGTGGTGTGTTAGTGTGTGTTGTGCTGGTCTGAGTGGATCAGACACAGCAGTGCTGCCGGAGTTTTTAAACACTGTGTCCACTCACTGTCCACTCTATTAGACACTCCTACCTTGTCAGTCCACCTTGTAGATGTAAAGTCAGAGACGATAGCTCGTGTTATTCATCCTCTAGTCCTTCATCGGTGGTCGCAGGACGCTGCCCACAGGACACTGTTGGCTGGATATTTTTGGTTGGTGGACTATTCTCAGTCCAGCAGTGACACTGAGGTGTTTAAAAACTCCAGCAGCACTGCTGTGTCTGATCCACTCAGACCAGCACAACACACACTAACACACCACCACCGCGTCAGTAAGTGGAGCTGATAAAATGGACAATGAGTGTAGAAACAAGGAGGTGGTCGTGGTGTTATGCCTGATCAGTATATATATTTAGCTTATTACTTGAACTAATTCAGTAGAATGGTTCCATTTTATGGGTGAGCAATATGAGATATTTCACACTATGCCTAATGAGCACTTCTAGAACTCTGCGTCATGTGTCATAATTCAGTTTTAGGTGAACAATAGAGAGCTGCAACAAGTTGACAGTAACTGCACAACCTGCATAGTAATGATAGGTGGGTGTGGTGGGAGGGGCCCTGAAATATGGTACGGGTTCGTGTCATTTTTCCATGCCTTGCCGGTGCACGGTGATGTAATCAAAACTGGAAGGACATTTGAGGCGGTGTTGCAATTAAATGCATACAATTTTGAGGGTTTCGAGAATTCAGTTTAATGTTGAGCATAAAAAAGAACCTAAATTTTAAACTGTAAATAGTTTTTAGTAGGACGGAGATTAAACGTAATACAATATATTGCACTCAAGTCTTTTTTTACTGCTTTTTCACTGCTGGTGAATTTTGTCTGTTCCATCTTTGAAAATGAAAGATCATGACATATATTGTGTGTTGTGAGAATGTCTTTAAGTTACATAAGATTATGTGATTATATCATATTCAATATAACTTTTATATGATATTTTGCCTTGTCGCCCAAATTTACTTTTCTTGCACTTTAAATATGCAATATTCTTACATGAATTCCATTAATCCTCTTGACAATGTCACAAGAGGCTTTGAGTTGAAAGAAGTCAAGCAGGCCATAGCTGTAAGTAGAAGGAGATGAAATGGTCCTGGGTAATGAAATCTAAACAGGCCTGTTGCTCAGTGAAGTCCTTGGAAGAGTCTTCTGCGCCCTGTGAAGACTGTACTACAGTGAAAGGCTGCATTTATAGCGGCTTTTTGTATTCTGGGGGGATACAGTGCTGCTTTTTTAAAGCAGGGTGAAAAGGGTCTCTGTAGGAAAACAAGATTTATATGAGTAAAAAGCCACGGCCGGCCTATTGACAGTGCCCTTGAAATCCAGAGTGAAGGGAGAGGGAGGTTTTGTGCTTTATTAGATCTACAGAACAAAAGAGAGCGAGAGACAGTAAGAAAGAGAGAGAGAGAAAGAGAGAGAGAGAGAGAGAGAGGTGGGATGGACCTTGTAGACTTAAACTTTAACTACAACAAAAAGGGACAATCAGTCTATTGGAACAAATCAATGGGACGTGGTGAAACAGTATGGAACTTGCAGTGTGTTGGGCTGCATGAGACCCGTGAAAAATTTACGTTTTTTGTTTTACAATAAATATTGCGACATGGGAAAAACAAAGAAGACCAGCCAAGCTTAGTTTTACTGGACCGCCATCGTCTGCATGGCGTTTGTCATGCAAGTTTCAAAGTATAGGATACATTTTGAACGCTACTTTTCTAATGATATCTTTGTAAAGTTTACATTCCCCCGCAAATGTATTGTGTTCCCTCGCAATAATTTTGCAATTCCTTGCAAATGTATTGTGTTCCCTCGCAATAATTTTGATTTCTCTTGCAAATGTTTTGTGTTCCCTCGCAATAATTTTGATTTCTCTTGCAAATGTTTTGCATTCCCTCTGATAATTTGCATTCCCTTGCAAATATTTTGTGTCCCCCCAAAAGAACACAATACATTTGTGAAGAAATGCAAACATTTCGCGAAAACACAAACTCTTTGCAAATATTTTTTTTCCGCAAAGGCACATTAAAGGCTCTATATAGGAAAGTGACATCATAAAACAGTGTTAGGTGAACCACCATTGTGACAATCAATACCGTCAATAAGGCTAATTTTATCATGAGTTGTTTGGGACCCCTCTGGAGTTGGTTAAGATACATTGCTATTTCATTTGGTTCAATATTAAGCATGACTAACATGGAAAACAATAAAACAGCAATTTCTTTTAGCTCTTTCAGTGTAAGTGAGAGTTTTTGCTGCATGTAAACAAAGAACAAATCTGCCATTTTGGCAGAACGATCCCAATGCAGCACAACATGACATATATTCCCAAACTCTATTAGCATAGTAACATTTATATTTATTTGTGGAGTTCAAAATATACATTTCCTGAAATGAAAAACTTAATAATTCACACGAATGTTCACAGTTACTTAGAATTGTGTAGAGAATAAGAGCAAAACAGCTTGTTCTCCAGCTGCTAGCATACACGCTATTAGCATTTACATTAGGGCTACCATTCCCGCTATTGGTGAACAAATGAAATTTTACAACGAGATTATTTAAAAATAGTGATTAACATGATATTATTGCAGTTTAAATTCTTGTATACTTATTAATCACTGGTATTAGTGTGGCAGTTAAAAATAGCTAAATAAGGATATTTTCTAAAAGAAAGTTCCAACAGAAGTCAGACTCAGCTCAAGCTCAGCTTCACTTGACATGAGTTTTTTTGTTATTGTAAGTGTTAGTGAATGTGTTACTGCTCTCTCCATTATTTTGGTTCTACAATAATCATATTATTATTTAATTATCATATTGGTTATGTTAAGAGGGTATGACGGCAGCATTTGAAAGTGCCTAGCGCCACCTGCTGTTAGTCTCGATTGCATGTGCGTTTCAACAATGGACGTCAATCAGTCAGTCAGTCAGTCAGTGACTCAAGATTCTTGCAAGCATCCATAAAAAGTCCAGTATATTCCAAATGTAGTTAATAAGCACATTTAGTGTGATAATTACAGGAATACCCCAGTATTTTTAACCTAAACTCTATCTGCAGAACCTAGAGCTTAAGATTGATTACCATGGGCAATAATTTCCTCATTAAAATCCTGATCACTCACAGTTACGCTTCAGCAGCTGCCCATTGGCTCCTGTTACAGGTGTTTTTCCAGTTAGTAGATTTTCTGTTGTTTTCTAAGTGCAGGAAAAAGTGTCAAAAATATCGTCTGTGAAAATCAACCATGTGCTACGGATACAGATTTAAGAGTTTAAAAACGCTGGAGTATTAATTTACTGCAGTAGTTCATTCTGTTTATGGCTGCACAAAATGTACAAAACACCATATCGCAGTTTTATTGCTACATATTGTGATTACAGCCGTACAGTATATTTAAAACACATTAGTAAAGCCTTGTTTTGATTTGGCTTATTACAGAACTGGCCACAGGGATTTTATTTGACCATAATGTTTTGCTTTTGTGAATGCCTTGATCTTAACACCCAAAGAACATCTGTGATCGGTCAGAAGTATCACCAGCCTGTGAGTGGTTGGAGGTCAATAGGGAATTTTTCAAAATTTAATGCGTAATTCAGTGGTTGAGATATTAATAAAGTTATTTGGGGGGGTTGACGTGACATGCTTCATTGTAGAGAAACTTATCGAATTCAGATTTCTTTACAGCGGCGGTTATAGGAACCAGGAGTTTTCTATAGGGGCCCCACCATGAGTGTATTTAAAAAAATTAATTTTAGACCAAAGCCTAATCTCAAACCTATCGTAAAACTATGTTTCATCTCAGACAGCAGCATATTCATAAATATTTAATGTATAGTAATTGTCTGTAAGGAGCTTTTAGAGGCATGAAACTCTTCAGACGTCTGGTTCCTATCACTACCAATGTGAACAATGCTGACTCGGTAAGTTTATCTAGAACTGAGCATTTAACACCAAACCACTCTGAACGACTTTGTTTACATAATAACAGTTTAACTTTGTAATAGTTTTGAAAAATCGATGGGATTCCACTTTAATTTGCACCTTCCAGACTTCTGCGGTGTTAGTATTCAGAAGGCCACCGTCAGGTTAAAGGAGTGATATATTGCTGTATGCTGATATGCTGTAGCTGCTGAAATGTAAAAGGTTTGAAAGGTTTGTTACAGACGTTCCATTATGAGGGAATGGCCCAGGGACGTGAAATGTAAGCAGGAAACTGTATCCTATTGTGGTGCAAACACTTTACAAATATATGGTGTACTGTGACAGTGGGCTAAACTGTCTTGCTTGGAAAGGGGGTTGTGTTATAACTTGTTTACAGGACAGTGCTGACACTGATAACAATCAATGGCTTTCAGTTTCTATTTTTTCTCTTTTGTTACTTCGCACTTTAGTGCAGATCTGCGTATCTGTGTTCTTGGCTTTCTTTAGTGACTGTTCTTTGTTTTTTAAATCATTTTTGTGAATAATTGTTCTTCATTATATTTTGATATATAGAGACCCTGTACAGCAAGTGTGTGTGTGTGTGGGGGGGGGGTCTACACTTAAAAGGCAAAAAGGAAGAGTAATAGGCAGATAAATGACTAATTATAATAGAACAAATAATAGACTAGGCCAAAGGCCAAATATTTGTGGCTCTGAGAACAAACTACATAGATAGAGGTGATGGAGGAAGGAAGCAGAGAAGGAAAAGAGAGAAAGAAGGGGGCGGGAGGTTGTACTTATTTTGTACTAAAAGGTATTTATATATCGCTGTTGTCGGAGGAAAACCTGGTATCTCCAAAATGGTAACTTTACAGGAGAAAGAAAAAACCTACTTAACTTTTAATGTAAGTCAATGGAACCAGACTTTTTTCCAAATCATTTTGGTCCATTCTTTATGAAATTTACACACAATGTAAAGGTCAAGAGGCATTTTCAAATTATGTCAAAAACTAAAAAAATGACAAAAAAGGAGATACAAGGTTTTCTTTGACAACAGTGATATATATATATATATATATATATATATATATATATATATATATATATGTGTATGTATATATATATATAATACATTTGGGAAAACTGTTACAATGTATTATGACACAGTGGTACTTACATGCATTTAATACATATGGGACACATTATTATTACATTTAAGCACTAACATATACATAATACATATGGAACATATTAGTATTATGACATATTACATTAAAGCAATGAGGTATGAGAGGCCGCAATTACTGCAATTTTACCACGGGGAAGCATGTTGTTAGGCACAATGCAAAGCAGAATACCTAAAACACCTTCCTTGTGATACAATTGCAGTAATAAGCCTCAAGTGGCTTATTGCTTTTATGAAACGGCGGCCAACATAAAATATGATCAAATCCACAAATGTTCAGAAAATAATTTAGGTTGTTATTAATAATACTCAACATAAACAACTATTCAGCCAAGAAATGTGGTTGCTTTAGAGTACGGTATCGTTGCCAAGCAAACATGGCCCGCTGAATGACTGTATATTGTGCTCATTATGTGATCTTTTTATCTTTTTGTTGTACAATAATAAACATCATACCACAGCACTGTTTAGTACAAAAACCTTCGCTTTTTAAGTACTTTTTGGTCAGCAAATTACCACCATGAGTCTTATATAGCGCCAATCCAGTGGCACCCCACTTCTTACACTGGGACTAAATTTCAAATGGCTCCCTACTCCCTACATAGTGCACTATGTAGAAATTTAAATACTGGCTCCTGCACCACAACAGTGCAAAATATAGCTGAAAAATAGCCATTAAAAATAGTACTTTGGGACTCATTCACATCCATACTCAACAAATAGTGCCCTATTTGGCTGTAGAAGCTATAATTTCAAAACGTCAAAGACTAGCACACTATTTAGGGGAGTATAGAGCTGTTTGGGATTCAGCCTGGATTCAACATAAGTTTCCAGCCCCTCAGTTTAAACAAAAAACGGGTCCTTACTTCATCGTACACTCGGTGGTCCATGTGAGCAGCAGTACAGTCAAAGATTATTTCCTTAACAGCACAAAGGTTTTTTGAGCCGTGGCACCGTATAACGTGCATTTTACAATGGCTTCGAACGCAGCTCAGCCAATCAGATTTTAGGACCAGAACTATCTGTCCTGATATTATATGATATTATCTGCATAACAATTTGAGTGAAAAGTAGTATCTTTGAATGTTTACATGAATATCAGAACTTCTTAGTATTTGGTTTGACCCCTTTTGCTTTAATGACAGTGTACAGAAAGAATAAGACTAAAAAAACGGACCTTTTTGTACAAAGGTCAATTTTAACATGGTCAATTTCACAAATCTGCTTCAATTCAAGAGACCTAGAAATAGTGCAGAATTTTACATATTTCACCTTCATTTGAACTGTTATAACTTTCCTTTTTTTTTATTAGAAAATGTTCTTTTGTTTATTTCCATCTTTAGACGTGACCTCCACTGTACATAATACACGTCATTGCTGTCAGAAGAAAACCTTGTATCTCCAAAATTGTACATTTACAGGTAATGCAAAAAGACTTTTTTTTCAAAGTCATTTTGGACCATTTTTATTGGTCAATTCATTGTGCAAATGTAAAGAATGCAAAGGTGAATTTTCAAATTATGCAAAAAAGTACAAAACAACAAAAATGGAGATACAAGAAGATACAAGCAACAATATATATAATACTTATGGGACATATTTATAGTCATATACAGATACTTACATTTATCATACATATGGAAGATATTATTATTACTTACAGATGCTTCCGTATGTGTAATGCATGTGGAACAAATCTGCAACCATATGTCCTCACACAGTATAAAAACCTGTGTGTGTGCGCACACACACGTATATGTGCTTCTAAGAGAAGGATCCACTCATCCTGTCCCCCAGTAAACAGTTGCTTTCCCATGAGCACCCTCGTGTTCCTGTTGTCGGCCAGCTCTGAGCACACTGGGAAACATCCCGGCCTCTATTGTCCTGGGGGCCAAAGGTCACAGGATGCCCCTAAAGGACTCAATGAGCGAGGTGAGAGGTGGGACGCAAGTCACGATAAAGAGGCCTGTTCAACCCCCCATGAAAGAAAAAAAAAAGAAAAACATTAAAATGTATTCTCTCTCTCTCTCTCTCTCTCTCTCTCTCTCTCTCTCGCTCGCTCACTCATGTCTCTCTCTTTTCTCTGCCCCTCATTCATTATCGGACGCTGCTCTTTCGAGAGGCTGGCAGGGTTGGAATGGGGAGGAGGGGACAAAAAAAGAAGTCCCATGGATGGACACAATGGCCCGACTCACCAATTCACCATAAACTTCCTGCCCGCCGCTGGACAATCCTATAGCGACCAGCACTCTTTCCCCTCAGAGGCCTGGACATCTTTATTACGAGCCGAGGCGCGCTAAAAAAAGAGTGGACGTCAGCTTTCCCACAGATGGACATGACCAGTTTATGTTCTGACCAGTGCATTAAGAGTAAATAAGAGAGAGAGAGAGAGAGTGAGCGAGAGAGTATTACCAATACATAATGCCTTACAGTTTCCTGAGGAAATTTGCTACGAGTAAATGTGCAGCATGTTCTTTGTTTTGAGTCAAGGGCTTTGTCTGAACCGAAAGAACGTCATTTGCAAAGTAAATGCAAAGCGCCATCATTTTCCACTTCTACTGAAGACAACGTGTGCATATCTAAGGTAACATTATGTGGGTTTTTTTATTTAAATTGTAAATATCTCCCAATAGTAAATGATAACGGCCCTAAATCATGCTAGCTTTGCTCGAGTTTGGTTTAGTAACATATTAATTACTTTAATTTGTGCAGCTTTTTGATAGTAATATGAATGAACCACAACTGGCACGCATACCACACTATACGAACAAGACTTTTAATGCTACATTCGCCCACTGTACTGTAACAGGCAACAGCATCTGCCAAATCTCATAAATGTAAATGTAAATGGAAACTACAGGAGATCTCAGCAAAAAAGGAGGAAAAATCATTGTGTTTTTTTTTTTTCTGAAGTGACCTGAAGTGACAGGGGGGAAAACATATTGTGAAGCAAAAGAGCGAGATTCTTTCCTCTTGGCCCGGACCACGAGGAATCCCACATGTGGTTGAGCAATCGCCTTCTCACCGCCTGTTCCATCTCCGCCATAAACCCGCTGTATTATCTTCAGTTATTGATTGCTATGAATGTCATCAGCTTGGATATATACTGGAGCAGTTTGTAAAACACTCACTGCAGGCTCATGAACACAAACCCAGACACAAATACACTCACACACACACACACACACACACACACACACACACACACACACAGACATGCAGTCTTGGAAATTATATAAACAGAGACACAAAGAAATAGTAGGAAGCTGAAATGTTCATTTACATAAACGAACAAAAACATTTTCATGGACTTCCTTTTATGTTAAACGTGCACTCACACACATACACGTGCACACGTAAACAGAAGACTTTGTGCAGTACTGTTAATATTTTAGTATTAAGTCTTAGTATCTGAAATTGAATTTTAATATAAGATACTTCAATGTGGATTGTGGTAAAGAGTGGTTACTTTTTGAGTGATAAACCCAAAACTATACTGACATATTGATGTACTACTAATAAAGTACTAATACACTGCAGCATGTACTAATGCACTACAGCATGTACTAATGCACTGCAGCATGTACTAATGCACTACAGCATACACTAATGCACTGCAGCATGTACTAATGCACTGCAGCATGTACTAATGCACTGCAGCATGTACTAATGCACTACAGCATACACTAATGCACTGCAGCATGTACTAATGCACTGCAGCATGTACTAATGCACCGCAGCATACACTAATACACTACAGCATGTACTAATGCACTACAGCATGTACTAATGCACTGCAGCATGTACTAATGCACTACAGCATACACTAATGCACTGCAGCATGTACTAATGCACTGCAGCATGTACTAATGCACCGCAGCATACACTAACGCACTGAAGCATGTACTAACACAACAGTATATACTAATGCACTGCAGCAGGTACTAATGCACTACTGCATGTACTAATACACTGCAGCATGTATGAATGCACTACTGCATGTACTAATACACTGAAGCATGCACTAATACACTGCAGAATGTACTAATGCACTGCAGCATGTACTAATGCACTGCAGCATGTACTATGCACTGCAGCATGTACTAACGTACTACAGCATGTACTAATGCACTGCAGCATGTACTAATGCACTGCAGCATGTACTAATGCACTGCAGCATGTAGTAATAAACTGCAGCATGTGCTAATGCAACATGTACTAATGCACTGCAGCATGTACTAATGCACTGCAGCAGGTACTAATGCACTGCAGCATGTACTAATGCACTGCAGCAGGTACTAATGCACTGCAGCATGTACTAATGCACTGCAGCAGGTACTAACGCACTACAGCATGTACTAATGCACTGCAGCATGTATTAATAAACTGCAGCACATGCTAATGCAACATGTACTAATGCAATACAGTATGTACTAAAACACTACAGCATGTATTAATGCATTACAACATGTACTAATGCACTGCAACATGTGTTAATGAACTTTTTCACACAGTTATGAACTTCCTTTTACATTAAACATGCGCACACTCATACACACGTACACACACACAAACACACACACACACACACACACACACACGATTGTAATACTGAGTGGCTACTTTATGTGTTATTAACATAAAACCACAGTAATATACTAGTACTGTTGTACTAGCACATGTATAGCACATGTCAATGAACACAAACTAATGTATGACAGCACATATTAATGCAATATATTAAAGCACATGTTAATGTACTACTGCATGTACTAATGTTGTACAGCATGCACCTCTAGCAGGCACTAATGTAGTCGAGCATGCGTCTGGTGATGTTCCACAGCACATGATAATGCACTAAAGTATGCGCTTATTTTCTACATCACATCCTAATGTCATGCTTATCATGTTGTAAAAGACACATGGAGGCAGTGCAGCTGTGATTGTATTGTGGAGCTGTGGACCGAATCGCAGTGCATTTGGAAGATATGATTTGTGTCTGAATAAAACTGGCAGAACCAACGTTCACCATGTGTGTCATTCAGCGTCGGATGTAAGAATAGTTGAAGAGTGGTTTACTCTGCCCGTTCCCTTTTGAGGCCCCTCTCCTCCATTTGGACCCCCAAATCTGCTTCCATTCACTCTAAGCCATTCTTCTGCGTTTCTTTTCTTTCGGAGAAAAACTAGAAAAAAAAATAGTTCATAAACTGCCTGTTGAACTGAAAACAATCAGCACTGAATATAACACTCTAGAAAGCTGCACTTTCCACAGGGGTCATGGAGGCCGAGCTGTGTTACGTCTCGGTGTCCTCCTAATGCTTTTCTCTCCATTCTGTGTCCCTCAGGCTCGTCTCTGGACACTCTCAGAGACACATTTGTCTTCTTTATGACAAGACGGCTACGCGATATTCCAGATGGGCTCTTTTTTTTGGTACTGGAGAAGGATGGGAGCATCCTGTAGGGTCCACCTTCGGTCAGCCTTATCCACTGTTCGTTCGCTTGGACTTGTCGCACTGTAGTTCACCAACCATGCCTTCATGAAGAGATGGAAAAAGTGCCAACCAAAGTCTTCTCTGCTCAAAGGGTAGTCTCACAATTAGAACCGTTGCCATGGATTCTGGTATGTCCAAAAGTTTGTGGACACCTATTGACCCCCTAAAATCCCAGGTTTATTACACACCAAGACTTATTATTCAGTAACTACAGGGACTTCATTGCAAACTGGTTGAGCTATTCTTAGGTTACAGAGGTGTGTAATAAAACTTTGGGCCTGTTGGTCAGCCTTGGCCATGTAAGGGGTTAAACCAATATTACTCACTCCTGAAAGGCTTTACACTAGATCTTGGAACATTGCTGTGAGGATTTAACTGAATTCAGCCACAAAGGCATCAGTGATGTTGATGTTGGGTAATTAGTTCTGGATGACAAACAGCACTCCAACTCATCCCAAAGGTATTGGATCATCTCAATGGTATTGGGTCACTCCAGGGAGCGGAGGTCCACTGCTCCCCAGCCCAAAGCTGGGGGGCTATATAGCTTTCTAGGTGATGCTTGGCATTGGAGCGTTCCATTCCAGAGCATCACCAATGCTTTTTATGAAGATGATATGAAATCCTGTGTCAGCAATAGGTGCTAATGTACTACAACATCATATAATAAACTAGAGTATGTAGTAACATACAACAGCACCTAATGTACCACAGCATGTACTAATATAATACAGCACCTAATTATGTATTATACACACTTAAAAATTATGGTCCTTTATATAGCTCTATATAGCTCTAATTATATATAAATATCTCTATATAGAACCATGAGCACTCAAATTGATTGATTGATTAAAGGGTTCTGTGCATTGTGAAATGGTTCTTCAGACTGATGGAGATTATGCTGTAGATGGTTCTATATAGAACCTTCTTCAAAAGGGTTCTATATAGCACTACAAATGGTTCTTCTATTATTACAAGCTTGACATCATGACAGCAAAAGAACCTTTTTTGGTGTTATTTAGAGCCATTTTCAAAAAGGTTCTATATAGAATCATCTGCAGCACATTTTCCATCAATCTGAAGAACTCTTTCACAATGCAACAAACTTTTTAATCATGCAAAGGGTTCTTTTAGTGTTCATGGTTCTACATAGAACTATTTTTTTAACTAAAGAGCCCTTGAAGAACCATCATTTTTAAGTGCATAGCATATAATAATGTACTACAGCATGTACTAATGTACAGCAGCACATACAATTGTACACAAGCATGTCCTAATGTACAAAATCAGCTAATAATATGCTACAGCACATCAACAAAAAAACTGGTATATCAATTTTTTTTATAATTATTTGCATCATTTGAAATCTGCAGTTACACTTTGCCTTTTATTAAAATTTTACAATGAACACACAAACAGTAATAGTCTAAAATTATCTAGAAAAAATCCTGTTACATCTTTTACTTTTAAGAAGGTTTTTTTTTCTTCTCTTGTCAAGTTACAAATTTGGAGATCCTAGTTTTTTTTTCCAACTGGCAATATATTAATGTACTACAGTCTAATGTACTACAGCACCTAATAATGTGCAACATCACATACTAGCAACATGTAGAACAGCACAAACTGGCACCTCTAATCGCACAGCATACATCAGATGGTCTATCCACCTCTGTGGGCGGAGCGTCTGAGGCAAAGGTGGAAAGGCACGGTGCTCCGGCCTTTGGGGCCTTTTTGCCGAAGTGGAGATAGCTGTTGTGAAATGAAGCTTGGTGTGATATTATGTGGAGATGAAATGCGATGGCTCTTGCTCGGGTCCCGCGTGTGGCTGCTCTGGTTTCACAAGGCTGAGTGAAATGGAGGCATGTGGGGAACAATGAACAGGGCTTGAGTTTCAGCTGCACAATCTCACTCGAGGCTTAACCTTCACCCTATCTCGCCCCTATGGTTTCAGATTGTAATCATGCAAGCAGTGCATGTGTGTGTGTCTGCGTCTCTGTGTGTGTGTGTGCATGTGAGGACAGCTGGAAATGGTTTGGAGGCCTACACAGAGTTTGCTTTCAGGGACCTGGCCATTATGTAAGTATTAGTTTTAGGAACTCCTGGCACTCTTGGACACCTCATAAGTCACAAAGACAGCAGTGTTCGAGTATTTAACCTGGAATTCCACCGAGTCGTCTAAAGACAACGTCGAAAAGGCACCCGTCCACTCTAGCTGTGATTTTGGCCTAGACTGTCCAGGAATGCTACTATGACATCCTGAGCCACGTGTGATTTCAACGCTCCCACCATTCATTCTCGCGCGATGCTGTAAAGTCCCGTTGCGTTCCTTTTTCTCAGCGAAAGCGTGGCGAACGGGGGTCCGCTCGTCCTAACCCCCCCTCTCCTTCCATCTTCCTGAGGTTTTTTACGAGCGTATAAATCAGAGCGGTGCCAAAGAACAGAAAAACACTGGATTAGAATTCCGCTTTTTCTGCCTGTCTTCAGGACTCCAGCTGCACTCGCCTGTTTGTTTAACACAGCTGCATGGGGCAAGAGAATGAGGGGATGAGGGAGCGAGAGAGAAAGTAAGAGAGAGAGAGAGAGAGAGAGAGAGAGAGAGAGAGTGAGAGAGAAGTAGGCCAGTGTTGGCTAGAAAAAGGTTGTTTTGGTTGGCACACAGTCCTTTCTCATGGTGATAATTGCACAGTCGAGCTTAGCAGAACCGTCTGCTTAAAATAATCGTGAGGCCCCCAAATACGCCAACACTGCCCGGAGTAAATATGTTCTCAAAAAAGGCCTGTTGATATTTTCAGTAGAATGTTGTTGTTGCATGCAGGCCTTCCTGGTTTACAACGCTGTGACATTGTTTAGGTTGAGTTGAGGAAGCAACTGAAGCATGACAATTTCAGTACAGTCGGTTTAATGTGGACTTCTCTATGAAATCAGCTCTGCATTTTCATAAAAGGCCCACATTTTCAGTCTAAGGTTGTTGCTGCGTGCAGATCCACATTGTTCAAAAATGCTGAACTCCCGGGGACCAACTGAAGCTTTACGTCATCAACAGGGATTTAATACAGACTTCAGAAATGTTCTCTGTGTAATTAACCAACAAGGCCTGATTTCTAAAAGGCCTGTTGACATTTTCAGTAGAAACTTGTTGCTACAGTCAGTGCACTAGTTGGAACACCTTGATCAAAATATCCTCTATGGGACACAAACTTAGATATGGCATTTTCTGCACATAAAATATAAATATAAAATACAAAATGTGCCATAAATTCTGTACAGGCCACATTTTGTGTTTCTTTTTCCCCCAATATGTTAAATTCAGCAAATAAACAGTATTTGTGCATTGAAGTATGCAGAAGTATGTTCTCTGTAGAGGATGTGTTCACTGATTTTCATTAGCAAATCAACAAAACATCATTTGACCAAACTTTTGCACAAGACTGTACATGCAGGCCTTCCTGATTCAGAATATCCTGACATTGAAGAAATCAAGTTTAATGACTGATTGATAGTAACTGATATCCAGAGTGAAAAAGAGTACAGCTGGAGAAAAGGCATCAGCATTAGGAAGTGAAAACATTTTAAATGTAGTGAATATGTCTAATATTTCTCATTATGAGATTGTTATAGAATATGTTAATATTTTATTTTAAAATTTTTAGAAAAGCACTTTAGAAGTACAGTTTCCATGCAAAAATCTGATGAATGGTCATATAAGTATATGTACGTAATATAAGCCCTTATATAATGGACGTAGCTATATATATAGTATGTCGTGAATATTAGCATTATATATGAATTACTTATTTACATGTCATGACCAGGAATGTCTACTCTCATGTTAGAGTAAATACTTTATTATTATGCCTCATATTAAATGAGAATAACATAAAAAATGTCTAAATACATGACATTCACTGAGCCACATTGGTGTCAGAAGTGAGATCTCGCCACTGAACCTGAAGAAATCACATCTGCCTACTGCCCTACAATGGCGAAAGTATGTGGGAGCCGTACTCCATGCAGCTGCAAGTGGTAACCTGGCATCACAGCTAGACGGCGGTTGTCACTGCGACACAGCTGTGCCTGGCCCTGGAGGGAAATCACTACAGGTGCTTGTAGACCTGTCAGTGGAGCAACGTGATGACCTAGTGCTGCTGACCTTGGCTGTACAGCAGCGTTTTGGGCAGGTGCCGATGGTGCAGTCAGTCAGGAAGCTACTCCTAGTCAGTTGGAGGCTAAAGAGAGAGTGGGTAAGCGTACTGGCAGCAGAGCTGAGCACGACTGTTCTGCAGGCATATCGGACGGTCGAGAAGGCTGTACAGGAGGAGTTGGTGCTGAAGCATTTCCTGAGTGCACTGCTACCAGAGGAGCTGAAATGCCATGTGTTGCTCGCCACACCGGCTAGAATTCAAAATCTGCCGCTGACGCAGAGAGGGCAGAGGTCATCCTTGGCATAGAAATGCTGCAGCGAGCAGCACAGTGTAAAGTGCTGAGTGAAACATTATCAGTCAACCAAGATCAGCCATGTTTGTTATCAATATGATTCTTTAGTTTTGCACTGGAACTATGAGGCTAATGTAGCTAAGGCTAATCTAAGGTTATTAGCATCCGTTAGCATTGCTAATTAACAAACTGCTTGCCTAAATCATTGCACGCTTGTCTCAAAGCGTGTTGAGTGGTTTGGTAATCTCAAATAGACTTGTTTCTAACCTGGTGACGTTGTAAAAACAGTTCTAGGCTTCAAGATGGCTGCTAACTAGCACAGGCTGACAATGCAAACTTCGCCAACGTCCTCTATAATATCACACATTGCTCAGTGAAACGGGATACAGAGCAGAATGATGCTCAACTGGAAGGCTTGGTGGCGACTCAAAAAGAATCATTGTTGTGGTGATGCATGCGATGTTCGCAGAAGCCTGAGCTAGAATGCAGGGCGACTGGATCAACGTGTTCCTCTGCTGCATCAGTGTCATCAGCGTGCGAATGTTACTGGTAAAGCAGGAGCAGGCGCAGGCAAGCAGGTACAGGCGAAGCTTGACCTGACTGACTGTGCGTGCTTTATGCGTATGTGTATGCACTTAACCATGTTCGCCAAACGGGTATTATCTAAAATCTCCCTCGCCTTGGATGAATCATAGGCTGTTTACTGAAGACAAAAACACAAAGCGGAGGAATTATCATTTCTGTACGAACCAACACGACCTCTGTACAAATCCACCCCCAGAAAAGCCAACTTTGCGACAGCGGCCTGTTTTTCCCCTCCCCACCCAGTCTGCTAACAGATAAACATAACTAGCACGGTTCATCGACTCCAGTGCCAAGACACTGTCAGGTCGAGCTTTGGTGTAATTCCACACCGTGTAGAGACCCAGCCAGGGATGTATTTCTCACACAAAGCACTTTATTCTCTCATTTAAAAATAACCCCACTGATATCATCAGCGGTCGGCCTGCGGAGAATGTTTTTTTCCTGTTCCTATTAGTATGTTCCAGAGCGAGAGAGAGAGAGAGAGAGAGAGAGAGAGAGAGAGGGAGAGAAAGGGAGAGAGAGGGAGGGAAAGAGGAGAGAAAACAGCTTTAGTTAAGGTCTAGCCCTCCCTCTTCCCTTGCAGTCAGCTGCTCCGCCGGGCCGATGCCTGAAAAAGGTCGTGTTGTGATTTTACGGGCCTGACGTTGAACACGGCGACGCATAAAACTGATGGCTTCCAGACCCACCGCTTCACTGGGAGGGTCTGTCTGTACTGCGTCTAGAAGGATATAACGCAGAAGAAGGAGAGAAGGAGGAATACGAGAAGACGCTAAGCCTTAGCTTGAAACGTGTCCACACAGTGGAAGTAACAGTTGCTAAACGCTATCAATCGACATCATTTTCCCCCTTACCACAAAATGAATGAGGCAAGATCAGCCATGTCTGTGGTGTGGAGTTTCTTTTGTTCTGCACTGCTAGTGTAGTTAAAATGTCTGCATAAATGACTTACAAAGTCATCCAGAGTGGTTTGAGGAGAAATGCTCCAGAGTCACCACAGTGGTGGTGATGGGAACCAGACGTCTGAAGCGTTTAATGGTCTTAAAAGCTCCCTCACAGAAAGTTTTTACATGAAATGGTTATGAATACGCTGCCTGATGCCTGGGTCGTTGTTTTATGATACTTTTAGATATGATTTTGGTCTAAAACATATTTCTTGAATCTCATTCAAGGCAGACATGGACACGCAGGGCATTTTAAGGCAAAATAACCCTTCAGATTTACCACCGTTTACACTCACCATTGCATATAAAAGCTCAGAAGACACGTGTAGGTTCACTGGCCATTTTGGATGGTAAATAAAGTGGCTACATTTATCGCAACTCCTGGTTCCTATCACCATCACTATAAAGAAATCTAGGTCGGTCACAAAGCTACTCTAAATAAATTTGTTTACATCTCAAACTTTGAATTATGCGGATATTTTGAAAAATCTGTGGAATTCTTCTTCAACAAGTAGGCTAATAAGGTTATTAGCAGCAGTTAGCATCGTGCAAACTACGCCTAAATCGTCACACATTAACCTGAAGCTCAGCTAAGCTAAATAATGTTAAATAGACTCACTTATGTGGTTTATGGCACTGTATGACACACTGATATCTACAAAATTAACTAAAGTATAGACAAAATTCAAGCTTCAAGGTGGCTGTTATGTATGCTAATGTATTTTGTCAATACAAGCCTCCATTACTTAGCTGCATTAGCCTCATAGCTCCAGTACACAACTGATGGCACCAGATGTGTCTTGACTGGCCAGCTACTTTTGTGGTCAGAGGACAATCTTGCAAATTTATAGTTTTGACAAACTATTGCTTTAAATTCACACAGATATACAGCAAGAGAGAGAGAGAGAGAGAGAGAGAGAGAGAGAGGAGGGAGCTGTATGGGAACGGGCTAAAGGGTCTTGCTAGCGTAGCGTTTCCCAAGGCCAGCTTGAGGAAATCCACTGGCTGAATCTCCCTGACCCCTGTGACCAACCCCCCTTCACAAGCCCGAAACTGCCCCCGGGGGGCTTCCCTGCGCAATGTGTAAACCAGACAGCCGAACGCATCCTGGAATGGCCAAGCAGAGAGAAAGAAGAGAGGCATGAATAGAGGGATGAGGAGAGGCTAAGCCCGGCCTGAAAGAGGCTCGACGTGGAGTTAATCTGAAGACCACACAGACAGGAAGAGGCCACGCTGGGCCTGACCGATATCACCTGTGGTCAGTGTATGTGTGTCAGGACATGAAAATAAACAGACACATTGATCTGAAGGTGATTCAAGCGCATCAGTTTTGAATGATAATTTTACTTCAGTATTTTACTTTTATAAAGGCAGTTATATATTTATATTCATACTTTATTTTATTTTATGTTTTTAACGTTTTTTTTCCTTAGCTTCAATTCCCTGTTTGACCCATTTTGTGTATCTTTACTTTTTTTCAGTATTTCATTTTTGAATCTTAATTACATTTTTATTTTTCCTTATCTTACTCAATGATTTTATTATTTCTATTCATCTTTTATGCTGGTTTTTATTTGTCTTTTACCTTGTAAAATGAGCTTCATTTTAAATGTATGAAATGCACCATGTAATTAAGTCTATAATAAAGATAAATAATAATAATAATAATAATAATAATAATAATAATAATATGTACATAATATAAGCATTATATGTGCCCTGTGCAAAAGTTATGGCACAGTTTACATTTTATGTTCTTTTCCTTTCCAACATATTATATTGAAGTAAACAGAAATTCTGAACTAAAATGTTTAGAAAATGCCATATTTAAGTTTTTAGTAGAGGATGTGTTAACTTATTTTCACTTATATTCAATTAAGTAGCTGCTCATATTTTGGCCAAAATAAAATGATCAAGCTATTTTCAAATGTAAGGTCATCATAGTAGGAAAACCAGTACCACACTAGCTGCGTTCATGAATGAGGGGAGCACATTTTATGTCTTTGTTAAGGTAAATACCTCAATTTCCCAGGAAAAGCGTAGTTTGTTAGGTGGAGCCGTGTTTATTTTCAGAGAGGAGCTTGACAAGGTCTACCAGCTTTTCTTTAAGAATTACCTACATGACTATAAGGGTTACTTCAGGATCTCATGATACGTTACCCACATTGGTCAGCTAACATTGGGTGCTATTGTTTACTAGAATATAGTTGGTTTTATTCAGTTATAAGTCATTGTCTTTAGGTCATATTATGTGATTTAACTTTTTCCAGTTTTCTCTGTGAATGTCAACGTTGTTCACAGTGTTTGCTGTTGTAAACAGCCAGGCTGTAGTGTTCTTATGTAAGCCAGCTAACATGGCAGTGTTTAATTACTTCAGTATTTGAGCAGCAATATCACAAATGTTAAGGTTCACTTCACAAAAACGTCAAAATATACCGATCGACATAAAACCCTGAGGCCAATCCGAGCAGTTCACTGGTTCATGTTAGCTAACTATGGTAGCACCACCAGTTTACATATTATTTATAGATAATGCCACATATAGTCTTTCCCATCATTTTACCTTTCTTTATCACGGAAAAATTAATTTAGCCATTTTAAAAAAATTAAGTAATTTGATATAGTATGTAAACACTTACCTTTTCAAAACATACCACTCTTCAGTCCATTCAGTCCATATATGGAAACTAAGCTACAAAAACAGCCAATTTTGAATGATTGATTTTGCAGTGTCAAAAAAACCAACACATTTAGCTCCACCCATTTACACTGAAGGTATAAGGAGTGTTTCAGCCCAGACTGTTTTTTACACAAGGCACAACACACGACAGCCAATCAGAACCGAGGTCATTTACTTATATCAATCTTTAAGGCACAGTAATAAAAAATAGAGGTTGAAAAATGGTCATTAAAAAATTAATAATGTAAGAATTAATGGGAGAAATGAATGGGGTTTTTGAAAAACTGTCCCATGACCACTGATGAAGGACTAGAGGATGACCAACACAAACTGTGAAGAAAGAGACGAGCTATCTTTGTACTTTCTACAAGGTGGACACAGTGTTTAAAAACTTCAGCAGCACTGTCTGATCCACTCGTACCAGCGCAACACACACTAACACACCACCACCACGTCAGTGCTAAGAACGATCCACTAAACAAATAATACCTGCTCTGTGGGGGTCCTAACCATTGAAGAGCAGGGTGAAAGGGGGCTAACAAAGTATGCAGAGCAACGGATGGACTACAGTCTGTAATTGTAGTATTACAAAGTGCTTCTATACGGTAAGTGGAGCTGAAAAAATGGACAAAGAGAGCAAAAACAGGAAGGTGGTTTTAGTGTAATGGCTGATGGGCGTATACTCTTAATATGGGCTTGAGACCAACTACAGAATGACAACACAACTTAAGAGGCCTATGATGACTTCCACTGCATCGGAAATGTGAAAAAGGGCCTGTTGAATTGAATGGTTGTAAGGTCAGAGGTCAGTGTTTGTATGTGAAGAAGGCAGCTGGGTAAAGCTCCACAATTGAACTGAGAGTGACAGCAGTCACTCTACAACACGGCACTGACCTGAAGGGCAGGTGGACAACCTTTCTGAGAGTCTATCATGCTAAAAAATCAAACAAACACACAGACACACCCCAAAAAACTCTGCTGCAAAATGCCAGAAATGTAGCTGAGCGGCGGATGTGACCTGCTGAGAAACGTTGAGGTCAGCGAGGGTAAATTAGGGTTTGTGGAACTATCTCTGTGCAGATCAGCATGTTGCTGCTGTATTTGAACAGAGAGCTTTATTCTTCAACTCAGCGCCTGGAACTCTAGGAGAAAAATGGTGAGGAGCAGTAGAGCTAGAGCTTGTTTCTTTTTGTACGGGTAGAACCGTCTTCTAGACATTTCAGAAAGAAACATAAAGGAACGGTTCTGAACTCTCACAATGTTCTTCAAGGGTGTAATGAAAGAACGTAGGTGAAGGCTGGGAACACTACAACCTGCAAGACTCCAAATCTTATTTTTGGCGTGAAGCCATTTGGATGTAGGTTTGAAAGTGGAACGTCATGCTTATGAAAATGATTCTGTGCCACTTCTATAGAAGCATCTAGATCTAGATAATAAGATGTTGTTTAGGGTTGGGCAAAATATTTAACGTAACGTATTATACTCCTGGGCAGGAGTTTGATCATCCCTCAAAAGAGCTTAGTAACACTGAGATTAATAACTGATCATCATATTGATTTATCAGTCTACTCAGTCTTTAGCAGAGCTCAGTAACACTGAGATTAATAACTGATCATCACATTGGTTGGCTTTATTCTTCAACTCAGCACCTGGAACTTTAGTAGAAAAAAAGATGAGGAGTGGTGGAGCTAGAGCTTGTTTCTTTTTGTACGGGTGGAACCGTCTTCTAGACATTTCAGAAAGAAACATGAAGGAACAGTTCTGAACTCTCACAACGTTCTTCAAGGGTGTAATGAAAGATTGTAGGTGAAGGCTGGGAACACTACAACCTGCAAGACTCCAAATCTTATTTTTGGCACGAAGCCATTTGGATGTAGGTTTGAAAGTGGAACGTCATGCTTATGAAAATGATTCTGTGCAACTTCTATAGAAGCATCTAGATCTAGATAATAAGATGTTGTTTAGGGTTGGACAAAATACTTAACATATTCTGTTACAATACATAGAAAAAGTAACATATTCAGAATACATTTAGAATACATTTACAGTATATCTTAGTAAGGCACAGCGGGAAAACTTTTTTAACCTTAATTTGCACTGGTCCTCGCTGTTACTGGTCAACTTTTTTTTCTCTCTCACTGTCTGCTTCAGTCCAATGCTGCTCCCACCATCCCTCCTGGGCAGGAGTTTAATCATCCCTCAAAAGAGCTCAGTAACACTGAGATTAATAACTGATTATCACATTAATTTATCAGTTTACTCCGGCTTTAGCAGAGCTCAGTAACACTGAGATTAATAATTGATCACATTGATTTATCAGTCTACTCAGGCTTTAGCAGAGCTCAGTAACACTGAGATTAATAACTGATCATTACATTGATTTATCAGTCTACTCAGGCTTTAGCAGAGCTCAGTAACACTGAGATTAATAACTGATCATCACATTGATTTATCAGTCTACTCAGGCTTTAGCAGAGCTCAGTAACACTGAGATTAATAACTGAACATCACATTGATTTATCAGTCTAATCAGGCTTTAGCAGAGCTCAGTAACACTGAGATTAATAACTGATCATCACATTGATTTATCAGTCTACTCAGGCTTTAGCAGAGCTCAGTAACACTGAGATTAATAACTGAACATCACATTGATTTATCAGTCTACTCAGTCTTTAGCAGAGCTCAGTAACACTGAGATTAATAACTGAACATCACATTGATTTATCAGTCTACTCAGGCTTTAGCAGAGCTCAGTAACACTGAGATTAATAACTGATCATCACATTGATTTATCAGTCTACTCAGGCTTTAGCAGAGCTCAGTAACACTGAGATTAATAACTGATCATCACATTGATTTATCAGTCTACTCAGGCTTTAGCAGAGCTCAGTAACACTGAGATTAATAACTGAACATCACATTGATTTATCAGTCTACTCAGTCTTTAGCAGAGCTCAGTAACACTGAGATTAATAACTGATCATCACATTGATTTATCAGTCTACTCAGTCTTTAGCAGAGCTCAGTAACACTGAGATTAATAACTGAACATCACATTGATTTATCAGTCTACTCAGTCTTTAGCAGAGCTCAGTAACACTGAGATTAATAACTGATCATCACATTGATTTATCAGTCTACTCAGTCTTTAGCAGAGCTCAGTAACACTGAGATTAATAACTGAACATCACATTGATTTATCAGTCTACTCAGTCTTTAGCAGAGCTCAGTAACACTGAGATTAATAACTGAACATCACATTGATTTATCAGTCTACTCAGGCTTTAGCATTAATTTCAGTGTAAAGAAGCTGGTAATTCAGGTCTAAAAATTCATCTAACTAGCATGTTTGCTACATGCTGTGCCCTGACTTTAAAATACTGGATACTTGGATAAATATTCTAAAAGTATTCTCCTAAAAATATAAAAAGTAACTGTATTATAAATTCTGTCTTTGCAAAATGTAACTTGGACTGAATACAGATATGTATTCCCAAAACTTGTATTCTGTTTCATCCCAACTCTGTTGTTGTTGTCCTTGTTTGTTTCTGTGGTTCATTTGATCAGCAGGGGCTCGTATTATTTATAGGTAGTATGTGTTCTTACATGACGTTCCCTGTTTGTTTACATGAATTCATGCTCCGGTGGGATCCAACAGCCAGTTCATCACCCAGCTACTCCACCCCACCCCATCGCCTCCTTCTCAGTGTGACTGTTAGGACTTCAGTAAACAAAACAAGTACAGTTTATTATAAAAATATCTCGGGAACGGTGCTTCTGGAAGCACAAGACAACAGTCGAGAATTTCAGAACCAGGTGTCAGAGTTGGCCATGAGTTTTAAAGGCCAAGAGCCAATGACAGCAAAACCAATGTCTTAACAGTTTGAGTTGTTCAGCTTTGTTGCACAGGCTCAGAAAAACTTTACCTTTCAAGGTGTAAATGCTGTCACTTCAGTACCTTTAGCTAGGGAACATAATTGTACCGTAAACAGAGTTGGGCAAAACAAAAATAGTAGTAGTGATGAAAAAGTAATGATGACTGAATACACTGCCCTAAATGTATTCAGTGATGTATTCTACTACAGTTTTTAAAAAGTAGCATATTCAGAATACACTCAGAATGCATATTGATGAAAGTACATGGGAAAAGCTCTGCTGTAATTTTTTATTTATGTCATGCTCTTTCTTGCTGCTACTGGTTGGCAGTTTTGTTTATGTAATTCTTCTAATAATATGTTTCTTGAAAAATTCAATTATTCCATCAATACAAAAATGAATACAAAATTCTCAACATTGTTTTGGCTCTCATTGCCTGCTTCAGTCCACTGCTGCTCCTATAATCCCAATACCCTTTCATGACTTAATGGTAGATATGTAACTTGTTATGGAAAGCATACACAAGGCATGCATGCTGCGCTTACCACTTGAGAACATGTCCACTACTCAGTTCAGTCATCCCTCAAAAGAGTTCACTAACGCTCAGATCAGTAACTGATTCATCATACTGATTTATCAGTCTACTCAGGCTTTAGCAGGAACTTCAGTGTTTGTGGTTTTAAAATGGTTACTTAACAAGCACTGATGGTGTTTCTTTTAAAGATGGTATATATTTTTCAAATTTAGTCAGTAAGTAATGTGGAAAGATTCTCCTAAAAATATAAAAGGCAACGGTATTTTGAATACTGCCTTTACAAAATGTAACCTGGACTGAATACAGATACTTCATTTTTGTATTCTGAATAAATATTCCCAATACTTGTATTCCATTATGTCCCATCCCTGACCGTAATCCACTGCAATAATATTTTGTATACTCCACACAGCCTGTCTTCATTCCAGGCTTTTTTTATTGCTGTACTCTGTATTTTTTAAATGCTACGTTATACAATGGTACAATTATATACCTGGGGAAATGAATGTAGTACAATTAAAACTCATTTAAGGTACATAATTGAACCTTAAGAACTATATTGTATCTTTAAGAGTGCATTGTTTGAAATTAGGAGGATAAACATCTACCTGAATAGCAGTTTTTTTCTGATTCAATGACTGGTAGCTCTTTGAAACAAGCAGAGAAATTCTGCTGTATATGTAGATCCTAAATTTTGAATTGATATCACATTTGGATCACATACAAACTCCCTTAATGTAAACGCACTACACTAGAATGGTAAATGCAAAATGTTTTATGAAAATAACAAAATAACACAATAAACACAGGAAAAACATTGCATTTTAAAAAGTACAACTAGTTAAACTACACATTTTCAGTCTGGTCTCAAGATGAATTAGTACATACTTGACTAAATGACCATTTCCAGGATTCGTACAACGTGTTCTAAATATTGTTCACCTTCCGTGGATATATAAGCTAATTTCTGATGCCTAGCCAATGTGAAAAATCCAGTAAGGTCACAAAATGATAAATTAGCTTCAATGTATCTTTCAGTGTCATGCAGGGGGTGAGAACCACTGAAGAAATCAGTTTTAATCAAACTGCTTCACGAAACAACAAAATGTATTTTGTGTGCAGAGCTAGCACGGTGGCTGAAGTACTTGAATATACAGCTGTAGTGTCGAAAATGCAGTGACGAACTGTGAGTCCCTGATAGCAAGAGGGTAGTGGACCTCTGTCGGCCCACTGATGGCAAATCTGGTGGTCCACTGGCGTTTTGCTCAGCATTTTCTGGGCGGTCCACCAGTGGTTATGCAGAGTATTAGACAAAATTCCACTTATCATCACTCATTTTCCACTCACAGACCAATTTACTGTTTTTACCTTCCTGCCCTTTCTTTAGTTATACTATGTAAATTAGTTTAGTAAATAATTTTAATGTAACATTCTATAAAATCATGTCATATCAGACCTAGTCATTATTTTTTTCTCTCTCATTTGTTTGTAATATTTGTCTTAGCTTTTATGTTCTAAAATAAAAGTCTGTGCATTTCAAATCTGTTTGGGGAGATTCAAAACTAGTTAAAACTTGTATGCGTGACATAATCTGGGCGGTCCGAGGGTGGGCCAGCAGTGGCAAACAGTGGGTTGCTGACCTTATCAAGTCAGCGGACCGATATATGCTTGCTATCAGGGGTAGTAGAGCTAGGAGCATAAAAACACAAAAGACATCTCTATAATAATGCTAATTTCTGCTAGCATCTCTACGTGATTTCCAGTAATATGTTAGCACTAAGCTAACGCTGGTGCATATGAACATTTTTGTCATTCTAAATAAAACACTGACGTTTTAAGCTTATAAAAGACATTCTGTTTATCCTGACATCGAGCTGCTAATGCTGTTTTCCATTTCTAACAACATAATCCTGGTTAGGTTACGACTGGCATCCACTACAAAAATGTATCTCTGTTCCAAAAGCTGTTAACCTTGTTGGACCTCTTCAGTGACTTTAACCTGATCTGAGCCAGAGCTTTTTTAAATGTCTGTGGCTTTTATTTGTTCTCATTCAGTTCTGTTTCATTACATGTATAAGAAAGAACAGATTCGAATCCAGGCGGATGCGAAACACTGAGAGAGAACAACACAAGGGGATGTTAAGAGAGCACAGGAGGTTTCGAAGAAAACAAGCACATTAGCATCCCGGCTACATGGCAGCTCGGGCCTCATCCTGTCCATTTGGAAAACACACGCATGTTTTTTTTTTTTTCAAGTGGCCCGTGTGCTGCGGTGGAGAGCATTCAGTCCGCTTTGAAGATCCCGAAAATAATGGGGTTAAAAGCAGCCCGTGTTCCGAGCAGCCATTTTCAGTTAGAAAGAAGAAAGCGCCGGAAGAAAGCATGTGACGTAGCCAGCTGCTAATACACTCTGTTGAGCTTTTAATGTGGAAAGAATGGGAACGTCCTAATAGTAGTCATGAAAAACAGCTACAGAATCTCTTCTAAAGTACTTCAGTGTTCCAGTCGCTGTTGACTGTGATGGAAAAGTTCTCATTTGCGCGCTGCTAAATCAACGCTAGGCTAACAGCGAGGACTGGGCGAGGCAGAAATGTGAGAATTGAAACACAGTGCCCTTTTGTTTCCTTCTCAGATTGCTGTTTTCTGTTACGCCCTCTGGCTCGTAAAAGCCGTCACCCAATATGGCACACTCGTAGCGTTTTAAAGCCCCACACGCCCATGCTGTCAATGAGTGCAGAAAGCTTTACTTAGAGTCGAAAGGGTGTGTGATGTTATTTAATGAAATGCACCAGCGCAGGCCGGTCCCCCACCCACTGTGACCCTCGGGGAGAGAAGAACACCACACAGGTGCGGACCAGTGACCAGAGGTGCTGACCAGTGACCAGCACAAAGCTTCAAACATCAACATTTTTACTCTGGACTGTGTATTGAAGGGGGATTCCACCAGAATTTGAAAAAATCTGTATAATTCAACCAATAAATGGTTAAGATGTAAACTAATTCAGATTGATTTGATGTGAAATGCGTTTGTGTATATACACACGTATCGCTGTTGTCGGAAGAAAACCTGGTATCTCCAAAATGGTGTCTTTACAGGAGAAGGAAAAAACCTACTTTACTCTGAATGTAAGTCATTTTAGGGCTGTTTCTTTTAGTCCATTCATGATGAAATTGACACACAATATAGAGCAACAGGCATTTTCAAATTATGTCAAAAACTGAAAAATGACAAAAATGGAGATACAAGGTTTTCTTCTGACAGCAGCGATATGCTGCCTGAAGCCTGATGCACTGTTCTTCTGTAATTTGGGGGGGGGGTAGTTTTTTTCAATACATTCATGGCAGAGAGGTACATGCAGGGTGTTGCGAGGCAAATTAGCCTGTAAGATTAGCTGTTATGGGACATTGTTTCAGAGCAGCTTGGAAGGGCACTTAAGCTAGTTCAGTCCAGTTGTTGAGCCTTTTAGTTACAGAAAGTTTGATTCGCTTTACCGATTCCTTTGAACTCTATTTGAATTAACTAAAAGTCTGATTCAGTGATTCATTTTCATTAGTCAGACCCATCTCTCTTAACACAGGGATGACATGTATACTGCAAGCACATAAAAGAAAGAAGACAGAAGTGTTCATTTAAAGAGACTGTCCTTAAAGGAGAATTCCACCACATTTTCGAAAATTTCTCTAGAATTAAATCATTAGGACGTAAAGTCATTCAGAGTGGTTCGGCAGCGGTGGTGATAGGAACCAGACGTCTGAAGAGTTTAAAGCCTCTAAAAGCTCCCTCACAGAAAGTTATTACATGAAGTAGTTATGAATACACTGCCTGATGTCTGAGACTTTACTGGTAGTTTTGAGAAGGTTTTAAACTAAATTTTTTAAATCCATTCATGGTGGCACATGCAGGTTGTTCAAAGGTAAAATAGTATCCATAGAAAATATATTTTATCAGATTTTTCAGATTATTTTAATATGGTCACCTTTTAAGTTCACAAAACATTCTAGATAATAAGTAAAATATGTAGATAATAGGGGGTGCACAGACTAGTCGAATGGTCAAGTTTACTGCTCAGCAATGCTTGATGTCGACTAGTTGTTGATCACGTGATTATGACACTAACTATATGGACTCCTCAGAGAAGACAACAAGTGAGGAGCCTGGTGACTGTGGGGTCCGTATTTCCGTTTTCCTGAAGGTAAGCAATGCAATCGAGTATAGGGCCATAACACTCTATACTCCTATAAAGTTTGAAGTGGGTTACTCTTATTTTTGCCAATTTACGGTGCTCTAAATTTCTCTGGCCCTCTGGACCCTCTGCTGCAGGATAGGTGGTCAACTTTTAAAGGCGCTCGTTGCAAAGCATTACCTTCTTGTGTGGTTTTATTCATGACATCATCCATGTTTAGTCACTGTCTACAATGATCAATTTCACACTAAAACACTCTGAGTGACTTTGCTCACATCTCAGCAATTCAATCATACAGACATTTAAAAAGACTGGTGGAATTCCCTTTTAATTAACGTGGGATTTATCAGGGGAGAGAAACTGTATCTTGCACTGAAATTTAAATTGAATTGAAACCGAATCAAACGTTGCCCAGAGATTCCCAACCCTAGTAATTATTGCTATTATTTTATGAAGTTATATTATTTATATTGTCATTTTTTATTCTTTCAGAGGTCCTGGAGTCTATAACTAGGACATACACATTGCGCAGTGCTTGATTCAATTCAGGTAGCCTTGTGAATCCAAAGGAAATTAGCAGCTTGTGTAAGCAAAGAGCATCTTTTCTCACTTAAGAAATAATAATAATGAACTGACATAAAACGACATTGAGTCGTTTAGACAGATTTATTATTGAACAACCTGTTCAAATATTCAGTCATGAATCAAACATTATTAGGGCCTTTATCAGCCTATCAGAGGTTCCTTAGTGCGTTGGGTTGGAGCTGAGCGTGACGGGTTGATGGGAGAGATGCAGGAGGAGGCTTTAGTGACCGGCTGCCTGTTGTGATGGTGATTGGTTAGGAGATGATTGTGCTGCTCATGCGAACACAGAAGATAGCCATGGACGGTGATGTGTGGCATCGAAGTGTTTAATCCAAGCTACCCACACAAGCACAGAGATGATCTGTGTGTGAGCGGTAGTTGCTGATGTGCAGTAAGCAGCGGGGCAGGACACAGACGAGAGACCCTCATTAAGACTGAATTAAACACAACTTTGATGAGCAGACCTAGATCAGCTCAGGCTGGCAGCACATGAAAGAACGACCTTGGATTCTCCAATGCAGAAACGCACAGGGATCCACTCACGCAAAACACACACACACACACACACACACACACACACACACACACAGGTTTGTTTTTATACAATTTCAGGACATGGGGTCCTACATATATATATATATATATATTCCATGTACAGAATATTATGTATATCGCTGCTGTCAGAACAAAACTTTGTATCTCTGTATTTATGGTTTTTGACATAATCTGAAAATGCCTGTTACCCTTTACATTGTGTGTAAATTTCATGATAAACGGACCAAAGGAAATGGACCTAAATGACTTGGAAAAATGTCTGGTTCCATTGACTTACCTTAAAAATAAAGTAGGTTTTTTCCTTCTCCTGTAAAGTTAGTAAATTTTGGAGATATAAGGTTTTGTTCTTACAGCAGCGCTACTACAGCGCTACAGTGAAAACTGACCACTAACTACAAGTTATTCATGTTCAGGAGGCATTTCTGAGATTAGATATGAAATAATCCACTTGTATAAGGAAGAGGAAGTCAAAAGAAAAAAATGGAGATCAAAAAATGATTAAAAGCTACAGAGAAAATGTGACTCCTAACAACCACCTGCAAGACCTGGTAGACATCAAAACTGTCCTCATCAGATAAACAGTACTTAAAGCTTTCGTCTTTGAGAGAGAGGAGAAAATCAAGCTGCTTCAGATCTGAAAACATCCACAGGTGTTTCTGTCCATCCTTCCACTGTGAGAAGATGCTATGGGTCTGAAAGGATGTGTAGCTGTTGAGAAGCCCTCACTGAGAAAAGGAGACAGACACATCAAACAAAGAAGCTGAACAATGGACTGACCACCCCAGAGTCCAGACCTCAACATCACTGAGTGTGTCTGGGATTATTTGGATCATGAAAAACAGAAAATGCAACCAACTTCCAAGACTGAACTTTGGAGGTGTGGAAAAATATCCCTGCAGATTTCTTTAGATTTCTTTGAAGAAGTGAAAGAGAGTCTCCTGAGGAGAGTATATAGTGGACACAATATATACTGAAAATTTTGATTTTATATATAAGTCCTATTCAAGCTGGATTACTTTTACCAGAGACGTTCTGTAATGTCATCTGTGTGTGATTTCACTGGCTGTTTGATATGAGTTAAAGGATGTGTGTAATTTCCCCAAATTACCCAAAACAGCCTGGATCTAAATGTCATCACGCAGACTTTCTCGTCAGTGTTATAGAGCAGGTGCCACACTCCAGATCAATAACATGCTAGTGTGGCTGAAATAAGGGACGAGAAAAATGGGACACTAGCAAAGGGAGGAGACTTTATATTTCAGTGTGGAGTGATGAGCACTGTCATGAACTTGAGGATTAAGAAAATTGGGTGAAATCGAGCTCCATTTCAGCAGTTAGCCTTGTCATCACATCACAAACAAGACACTGTTTTCTATTTCCTGCTTTTGTTGTTACATTACTGTGATATTGATTTTTACAGGACTACTGATACTGAAGGTGCTCTACGTTCAGCAAATTAGAATATAATTCTAATTGGGAATTACTCCTTAGCAGACTTGTAAAAACTACAGATATTGCAGATTTGCACTGGGTTAAAATGACGGATCTTGTCGGTAATCACTCAAATTATAGAACCTCCCCAAGTAAACTAATCCAGCTCAAACAGGGCTTCAGTGCAATTTACATTACAGTGCAATGAATAACTTGTACTTACTGTACTGTGTACTGTGTAGTGGATTTTAAATTAAAGTAAAAGCATATATATATATATATAGAAAGGAAAAAACATGAGTATATATATATATATATATCTTTTTCCTTTCTGTTTATAAAATGAAACCATTTACAATTGTTGGTCCTGTAGGTTATCTCTGGTTTTCTCTGACTTTCTAGATAAAAAAAGGCCAGAAAATACATGAAAACAAATACATATGCATATACACACACACACACACTCAGAATGGACAAGAATGCACATTCGTTCACACACATACACACACTCAAAGCCGTGTGAGCGACTTCAAAGCCGGGCAGCTGCTGGGACAGACCTTTGTGAATACATTTGCTGGCCACTGCTGGATCATCCCTCAGGCTACACTGACCATCCCACACACTCTGATAACAAGGGTGAGAGAGAGAGAGAGACGAGAAGAAATATATGAGAAATATGAGACAAAACACAGGAAGACAGAAAATAAAGGTAAGAATAAGAGCTCAATTCTAAGGGGTCCAAGCACCAAAATGTGCCGAACCCCTACTGTTTTTAATAAGGATGCACTGAAAATCTTTGGTAGAAAATGGTCCAAAGTGGTACTTTCAATTTTCAGCCAAAATAGAATTATGCAAAGATTAAACAGGCCTACAACAAAGTGTCAAAATCTATGACTTCACACATGACTTTAATGGTGATGAAAATGAGAAATAGAGATTAAAAATGCTGTTTATGTCCTTTGATTTCATGCACCAGCCACCACAGAGCAGCAGTGGAGCAACAGTGAAAATGTCAGCTATGTGAAACTAAGCAGGTTCTATGAGGGACATGAGACAAGAGCTTTCTCATCTGTGTTCATGCCAAGTGTCAAGAGGAGGTACAATACCCAAGAACCTCTACATTGAAGCTTTGCTGCTTGAAAACATCACATCCCACTCAGATACAGCAAACGAGTACATTAAAGTATAGCATTTTGCTGTGTATTTAAAGTTTTCTTTTGTCATCTTCTCTTTACAGGCTTGCAAACATGTCAGAACATCTGCAGTAAGCCGAGACGCTAAAATAAAATAATAGTTTGTCACTATTATTCAATACTTTGATCAGTGTTTCCCAAACCGGTCCTCAGGGCTTCGCAGATGGTTCACATTTTTCCTTCAACCCTTTGTATTTTGAGTTAGGTTGGAGACAACATGCAGACCATCTTGGGGGCCTTGAGGACCAGGTTAGGAAAAACTGGCTTTAATGATTTTACTTGGATTTTATCAAAAAATGTATGCCTGCTGGCCTTTAAATCACGTGTAAATTTCATGATGAATGGAGCAAAGGAAATGGCCCAAATTATTGGAAAAAATCTGTTTCCATTGACTTAGATTAAAAGAAAAGCAGGTTTTTTCCTTCTCCTGTAAAGTTACCATTTTGGAGATACGAGGTTTTGTTGTGACAGCAGCTATGTATATATAGAGTGTGTATATATTATATATATATATATATATATATAATAATATATATATATATATACACGGAGAAAGACAACTCCTGATTGGCCAGTTTTCTGCTCAGCATTACCCTTCTGCATCACTTGCAATTTAAATACAAGCATCTGTTGAATGAAAATGAACTAATAATCACAGACATGTACTTTTTTAGTCCCAAGAAATATATATATATATATATATATATATATATATATATATATATATATATACACATTTATATATATAAATGTAAATGAAATTTGTTTTTTGAGCATACACATGAATGAAATATATTACATCAACACAAATACTGTCGTTCATTTTGCTTTTGTAGTTTATTTATGGAAACGATCTACACATTTGAAACCAATCAATTCAAGGTGACGCATTTTTTCAGCGTTTCCTGAATTTAGGTTTTGGCCAAGAATTCTAATTTCGGTGCTTTAGTAGTTTTTAATGTATCATATTTATTACTAAGGAATAAATAATGCAGCAGGCATCTTGCAAGCGTCCATTTCTGATTGTTGCCTCTACAACTGCTGATAGTGGCCGGACTCAGCGCTGACTTGGCGAGCTGTTCTTGTTCTCGAGGTGAAATCCTGCCATTTGCGGAGCCGCGAGCAGGCTGGATGAACTGTAGCACCAGGGTGTCATTTCACACAAGCCCAATATTTAGCTTCCACCTGTGTGTGTCTGGCAATGACGCAAGCACACACACACATACACACAGACACACATACACACACACACACACATTTCTGAGTGTGAGGGAGAAACTCGGACTTTCATAAATTAAAAAGTGAAGTGAATGAGTGAGAACCTGAGGGAGAAATGAAACAAGGGATCAGGAGAATAATACATAAGCATGAGTGTGTGGTGCCCTCGTCTTTGTGTGTGTGTCTGTGTGTGTGTGTGCACACGCAGGTAATGATACCAGCAGGGACTGAATACAGAACAGTCATGCAAATATGAGTGTGTGTGAGTGTGTGCGTGTGTGTGTGCGTATATGTGTGTGTTTGCAGTATCTGAATCATGCGGGTCAGTGTTGGTCCACTGATATATTCTCAAAAGTTAAAACTAGGTTACAGCTCCTTACTGTGGACAAACAGGCAGACAAACAAAGAGGTGAAGAAAGAAAGAAGGAAAGAAATAGCAATAAATTTTATTTATATAGAGCTTTTTAATTTTTTTCATTCTGACAAAAAACATCCAGGCCTGCGAGGGTCACTAAATTATTTAAAAGAAAGGTTCTGTGCAGGTACATTTATCATTAATCAAGGTACAAACAATGTAAATGTTCCCTCAAAGGTATAACAGTGGTTTTAAGGTCCAACTGTGTACTTGAAATAAGTTTCTCCCAGTGAAAAAGTACATATTTGTACCTTTTCATAACCAAATGTTTTAAAACAGAACAATAAAATAAAGGCCTGGAGACGAGACGGGGTGTGTGGAGTCAATACAACTTGGATTATGGTACAATTATGTTCCCTGACTAAAGGTACTGAGATGTACCCTTGAGGAAACCACCCCAGTAACAGTAAGGTTACTGCCCCAGTGACAGTTTCATACCTTTTTTCTAAGAGTGCAGTAGAGATTATTAATTGCCTGTCACTTGTCACTAATCTGAAGGATTACTGTATTAAAGTAAAGTAATCTGATTACCAGTGGGGAACTTGCAGGGCCTTCTAAGCCTTCAGAGGAGGTCTAATGATTTCTTGGGACTAAAAAAGTACATGTCTGTGATTATTAGTTCATTTTCATTCAACAGATGCTTGTATTTAAATTGCAAGTAATGCAGAAGGGTAGCATCTTTGAAATGCTGAGCAGAAAACTGGCCAATCAGGAGTTGTCTTTCTCCATGGTATACAGGTAAATATAGCTAACTTCCTATTAGTTAGGACTTCAGGAGCTGAAGAGAAGGACCTACGCATTAACGCACAAGTATTGTAAGCATCAAGCTAGCTAACATTAGTGATATGATTAATAACTGTAACATTCGTGATGTATTCACCTTCTCGGATGAACTTTATGGTCAGTGTTATTGTTTAAAGATGTTGACATTTATTTTGTCTTTTGTTTATTTCAGTTCAGGAACCCTCAGAGCTTTAAGGCCTTCTAATCATTTCTTTGATATAAAATAATGCATGTGTGTAAATTTTTTGTTTATGTTTATTTAATAGAATCATCATGCTTGTAAGTATAGTAGTAATACTCTAATTGTTTTTTGGAAACAAAAGGGTTAAATTCCTGAAAGGCATGACAATCAGGTTATTCTTCTCTATGTTATCTAGTTAGATACAGCTAAGCAAGCTCTACCATTGGTTAGGGCTTCGATAGCTGAACAGAAGGCCTAACATGTCAGATTAACCTCACCATAGTTAGCAATGGACAGTGGAAACAAGCAATCTGTTTTTATTTACAATAGCTGGGACCAAGTTTGTGAGATAAAACGTCACTCTAGGCCAGGGGTCGGCAACACATGGCTCTGGCCTGGCATGCGGCTCTTTTACTGCCCTGTTGTGGCTCCTAATCCTCCTTTGCAGTAAAAAAAAAAAGCTCTGCTGATTGTTCTAACACAGTTTTAACTGTAATTGGTCTTAAACGCTGGAGTTAATGTAGCCTATATCTGCTAATTCACCAACCTTTAACCCTGAAGACTGGTGCCAGACTGCTGGTCACCATAGCAACACAGACAACATTCTCAACTAGCTAGTAGCTCATGAAATGGCAAAGAGAAAGATCTAAAACGAACATCTGTAATTTGAAGATGAACAGACCTATTTGTGTTTATAAGCACTCAGATGGTTTCCTGATACATTTAATCTGTAATCAGTTACATTCTGGCGCCTCAGGCACCATTGAAGATGCTACGTACAAGATAAAAATGTGTTTTACAAGCTTCAGATAAAACATATGGAATGTCTTTTACGAGCTTCTGTGCTTATTCTGTAATGTCCAAAAAACTGCCGATAGATTAGTGCTAACATAACACTATAATCCCATATGGAGGCTTGCTGGATTTAGCATTATTGCAGAGGTGCTTTTCCCCTGTTTTTGACAGTGTGTTCACATTTGTGGCCCGGACTGAAGGCCTGGCTCTAATAGTCTCAGTTCACCTCTGATTTAATTATACAACTTTAGAAAAGAGAAGTAATATAAAAGAAAGTGAAGGTAATCAGATTACTTTAATATACTGTAGTAATCCATTGGATTAGGCTACAGACTACACTTTTTAAACAGGTAATCAGTTGTGTGTACAAAAAAAAAGCATTTTTAAAGTAATCTTTCGAAACCTGAAAATGTGTTTACATATGTTTAACTTAATAAATCACATTGCAATACTAGGACATCACACGACAACAGAACGATTGGCAGTCGCATCATTTTCCCTTAGAGAGGAGGCCTATGACGTTTTCCTATATTTTCATTATAATGGGTTTAAAGTGTTTGAGTTTTTCTGAATCATTTCTCGTTGGAAAATGTACCAAAAACGTCAGATTTCTGCATTGTGTTAGATCTGCAAAGATCTTTTCTTTCACTTTTCTACACAATATATGCTTCACAATAGGGACATCTCAGCATATAAATGACTCCCGTGGTCATACACATGATTTTTTCTTTCATTTTTTTCCTCTGTGCAGTATAAGGATCATTATAGCAGTGAGATGTACATTGATAACTGCGGCAGTGGCTTTTGCCACCTGAGTTGATGCTGATATCCGTCCGGAATGTGAACAAACCAGATTCTTTACTTGCTTAAAAAGCCATAGCTAGATCACTATAGTGGTACTCCGTCCATCTGTAGAACACGTCAACGTAATTGATATGTTCAATACATTTGCGTCTATACTTTCCAAACTATCTCTGTTTATGCCAATAGGGAAAGAAATGGTACTGCAGGTTGTGGTGAATGTTTTCTTTGCACAAAATGGATATTTTACTCCAATAATGGCCAAAAACATTCCATTTTGGAAATCAGTGGAAATCTGAACTGAATAACACACACACACACACACACACACAATGCCTTCCCATTGCCAATTATCAGTGTTAGCAAGTGATGGAATGCATGTAATCTGGATTACATAATCTGAACACAAAAACCAAGTACTTTTAATGAGAATAGGATACTTAGGCTTAAACAGATTTCAGTTCATTTTTAGGATTATTATTTAATAATTACATTTTTGATTAAATGACACCAATAAATCAGTATACAAATTCTTAATGTAATGAGTTAGCGCATAAACTGCATAATAGCTGTGCCACTGTGACTGGTGGTTACACTTTGGGTACCCTGGTCAGATTATGTTTGGTTTATTTTCTTTCCTACACACATCTGCACCTTTTAATACATAATTCATATGTATTTGCTGACTTTAACATATGGGAAAAGGTAAATAAAACATCAAATGTGGCCCTGTGCAAAAGTTATGGCACATTTTATCATTTTATATGTTAATCTTAGCAAATAAACAGGAAATATGCACAAGAATTCAACAAAATATTAAATTTAACTGGGGCGTTCAAAGTCCGCATATGACTGTGTGAGTTTTTTGGGATAAAGAAGAAAGGAAGCATAATGGAGCTGTATCTTTATATGGCTCATACACTGTGAAAGATCAGAAATAGCCATTGAATATGTGGATATCTAGCATAGGTCATAGGTTGTCCATAGGTTTGATGTGAAATGTGCCATTCTAGAGAGACTCAGATTTTTTACAGTGGTGGTCATAGGAACCAGACGTCTAAAAATGTTTAATTCCCTCTAAAAGCTCCCTCACATGAAATTATTACATGAAATGGTTATGAATACACTGCCTGATATCTGAGACACTGTTTTACTCTTTAGTTCAGAGATGAGGTTTCAGCCTGAAACACAATTTTCAAAATCTATTCAATGGTGAAGAGATACATGCAGGGAGTAGGAAAAAGAAAATATTTTTGTTTTGGAATTACTACTATTTTACCACTATCAACATCAAAAACTCAGAAAACGAAAACACTCGTTTTGAGTAGTGAATAAAATGACGATATCTGAGTAAACAATGCGAACCCCTGGTTCCTATCACCACTGTAGAGAAATCAGAGCCATTTCTGTACACTGGCCGGATTTCCATTCAAACATTTCTCAAATGTTATTAAATTCCAGCAGAAAGAAAATTTCTATCCACTACATTTATGCAAAGAAACTTCACGTGACGTAGGCTACCATGATTAGGGGCTGCATCGAAACAAGCATGAAAGAGAGATTAAACTCAGTTTTTGCTTTAAGTAGAATTATCTTTACAGCTATTTGCCATCTTTTTATGATTGTTTGCAGCTCAGAGACAGAGGCAATGGCCCACCTAATGAGGGCTGAAATCTCTGTGTCACCCCAACGATATCTACCTTGCATCTGGGAATGCAAACGCACCAGAAAACTTCTGGGAGCACATTGTGCAGAGGCATTTTTTCAAACGAGCTTTAGATTAGGTATTTCAGAATGTTAAAAGCGACCTTCGTAAAGCTATACGCCACGATTAGACCACATGTTGGGCCAATCATTTCTCACTTATGGCTTGATACGTCATTGTTTATTCAAAAAAATTCTAACTTTTCCACCTTGCTCTAGTGATATTTGGGTATTTTTTCAAATTTTGGGCTTTTTCCATTCAGGTTTTTTTTCTCATTTTCAAAATTTGCAAAAAAAAAAACTGTGGACGGAAAACCACTAATGAAACATTTCACAACAAACCACTCTGAATGACTTTCATTACATCTCAACCACTGAATTAAGCAGCATCCAGAAAAAAACGGAATCCCCATTGAATATGTTTTTGCATATTGAATAGGTTATTGCACTTGTTTTGGATTTGTTCATCAGATTAATCAGTTGTGTTGTGCAAATGACAAATACGTAAATATTACCAAATAAAGAGGCTACAGATGCTTTGGGTATTTGTTGTGAAATGTAGGTGTTGGATTAGCTGTGATAAACACTGCAGGAGCAGCGCTCACCCTGGTATTGTTTGAGGAAAGAATACACACAAGTTTACCTGCTGGAGTGCATTTCCAATGTCCCTCACGTACAGACGCATGCACACACATACTCGGCAGCCCCTTTTTGAGTGAAAACACACTCCTACAGATGGTAGAAGGAGCTCACAATTTGCACACACACACACACACGCACACACACACACACACACACATGCAGGGGGAGTGGTGCCCTAATGAGGCCCTGAGAGACCTGGCCGGCCTGTCAGTCAAACTCAGCACCACGCTGACATGAGGCTGACAACAGCAATGAGATATTTACTGCATTCACACAGACACACATACTTAAGGAAGATCGATGTTTTAGGCAAATATGTGCCGTATGTGAAAGACAGCACTTAAAGCTATAATGATCCACACAGGGACAGCTGGAATGGAGATGAGGAAATGTAGAGGGAGAGAAAATGTATAGCAAATGCACGATCTGTATGATATACAGTATTATAGTAATAATAGTTTTAAAGTTTTACAGTCAGATAGACAGTATTACAGTATTGGTATGGTATTTGGACACTGATGCAAATTTGCTTGGGGTGGAGGGGGCACTTTTTGAAATTATGCTAATTTATTCCGGGGGGTTACAAGACGGTCATTGAAAAACTAAGCTGTTGGACATCAAATATTATTAAATATTGCTAGTTTAAAAACCTAAAGCCAAAATAGATTGTTGTTTTGTGTAGTTAAAGTCAGTAACGACAAAGGAACACCGACACGCCCTGGAATTATTTTCAACACCTATTTACTCTACCATGATTGTTTGTTGACTTATACCACGGCAGTTATTAATAACCCTATTTCTGTTTAATTATCGTCATGTTTATAGCAAAATGCACAGCAGACGAAGAGTTTATTGTTTGCTTTCCAGTGTCGACCAGAGGAGGATGGGTTCCCCTTTTGAGTCTTGGTTCCTCTCAAGGTTTCCTCCTTATGCTTTTCTTGCCACTGTCACAATTGACTCGCTCATGGGGGCTCGGACCTGGATTTTTCTCTAAAGCTGTTTTGCGACAACACTTGTTGTAAAAAGCAGTATATAAATTTTAAACTTTGACTTGACTTAAATTATAGTGACACAATAGAAAGGAAAAATGCCATTCTGTAGTCTCTACTGATTATATATGATATTCGTGTTTGTTTTTGTGTGTTAATACTGACATGTCAAGCATATCAATATGTTAAGTGTAACTGTTAAATGTAATTGTAGGCGAACCCCCCCCCCACACACACACCCCGCTGCTCAGACCAAATTTGCACCTCTACACATTTGTACATAAACTTATATGCAACCATACACCAGTTAGTTCTGATGACACAATTGAATTGGCTGAGAAGTGTTTTACTTGTGCCACTATTTGTGATGTTTTTCACAGTAACTACCATCATACCGAGCACCAGTTGCTAAGCAACAATTCGCTTTACTCTGCAGCTAACCTTTACTAATTTACTTCAGCACATACAAAAACAGACAATTGGACATATTAGATAACTTTTATAAGGTCACAGACTCGGAAGAAGATTATGTTGTGCTTCATGCTGCGTTAGGTAGGTATTTAACAGAAAACTAGATATTGTTTTGAATGGAGCAGTGACTGAAAATCCTCTACCGCCTCAAGAGTTCAATTTTCCCAAATTTCAGCTTCAACAGGTGGTATGAACTAGAGCCCATGTGTCAAACACAAGGCCAGATCAGGCCCACGACACAATCCTAGCCGGCCCACAAAAGTATTTTAATTTTCTACTAATATTAGCCCGTTTCACAATGCGCTGCACTAGTCCCCAGCATGCACTGCAACATAATGTGCTCTCCGACTCTCCTACCCCAACAATAGACTGTGGGACAGCGGTTACACCTCAGATCTACAACATATGACCAAACACACTAACTGCATTTTAGCTGCAGTTCAACCTAAATAAACACCTAACGTCAGTTCAGCAGCTCAGAAACTGAGCCCAAGTTTTAATGAACTTGCAGCAAAGAAAGGATGTCAGGAGTTCAAGCAGATAGGTAGGGTTAAAAGCCCGAGCACCTGGGAACATTTAAATTTTGAACTTTTCAAGTGTTCATGTAATATTTCAAGGTCTACTACGAGTGCCTATATTTTACTGCTGAGGTTTTTGTGTATTTTGAATAAACAATGGCCAGTTCGGCTTAGAGCACAACATTAATTAAAAATGAAATAAAGACATAGGTGTTCTCTGGCCCACAGATTTGTTGAGATTTTTTAATATTGACCCTTTAGCAGCTGAGTTTGACACCCCTGATGTTAATTTTCCAGAAACATGGGCAATGAAAACTATTAGAAACATTATTGTGTGTTTAAAACACTTATTGGATGAAGCAGTGGCTAACACCATCACCCCACACACGAGCAGAGACGGCAAGAATGCTATCACCATGGCAATGTTTACATGCTGCCGTCGGCTGCGTAACATTGCCAATTTTGCTGCGAGGCGCGGACTGACGGTTTCTGAAGGCCGATATTAAACACAGTGTGCGGCCTGTTTGGAATTGGTCTCCAGGCTTTCTCCACAGCAGTGGTGAAAAATTGTTTATCATGTGTTGTGAGCATCCTGACCAATCGCACGTTCCTGTGGGTGTTTGGATGAATCAAAGCATTCACATAATTGAATAAACGTCAGTAGTTCTGGTTTGATAGTATGGGCCACTGATTAGTAATGGACAATGTCAATTATAGAAAAAAATTGAATGCATAGTTTACTCTATAACCTCTATAAGCCCCTCTCCCACTCCAATCCTAAATCCTGGAACATTACTGGAATACTTTTGCCGGGAATGTCAAGCTTTGCGTCATTTACGCACACAGCTCTTACGGTAGTTTACTGGGATGCACACGTTCATACTTGCCATGCAAGTCCAGGTAAACAAGACGAGCTGTCTTCAGCATGAGGCCAACAGCTCCTTCATTCTGAATCATGTGTAAATACTCCCCGTTACATTCTTCTCTCTGAAAACTGACGACTCAACTGTCAAAACAAAAGTGATTATCTGTTAATGATGCTGCGATATGTTCGGGTGGCATGCAGGGCAGATTTTTGCTGCTTTTCTGTAGAATGATGGACGCAGTAAAAAAAAAAGAAAACTAATTGAAAACATTCAATTGTAAAAGCAAAAGTACTGAAGAAATGTTCCACTTTGTCAACAAAGTAGACATCTTTTATTTCCCGGTTACAAGAACTGGGATTTCCACTCCAACTGACCCTAAAATTCAGTCCCAAAAAGAATCAGTTCCTTGATTCCAGGTATTCGGGAATGGACAGTGGACTTTAAAGCTTTGGACTCAATTTGGCACAGTGGCATTCAAGTTTGCCCCCCATGTGTTGTGAGATATTCTGTTGTCACTGTCTAGACAGGCTGTATGAAAACTACATCCTTCACATCCTACACAATTCACTCATCAATAGACCGGCTGTATATTACCTTAGACACAGTGGACGGTTAAAAGTAAACTGTACAATTTGATTCAATTTGGTATTTTTTGGTACAATTTGTACCAAAAAACTGGCTTACAGTTAAACAACATTGCTAAAATATTGACACAGGAGAATCAGGTACAACTTAGCCAGTGCCCCCTCAGTCAGCTAAGCTAAGCCTAGTGTTAGCCCCCTAAATGTTCTAATATAATTAATTTTGTACTGTTTATTTTGACCAACTGATGTTCTCTATGTCTTGGATTTTGGAATCACACTATTGTGTGGTATCCACTCATCAATTCCCATCAAGTGGAATTGAAATCAGGGTCAACTCCAAAATATCTGGAATTTGACAGCCCTACTTAACCTCTTTTTGTTTAATTACTGTTAAATTTCCTTTTAAAAGTGCATCTATGATTCTCTAAACCATCGGTTCTCGAACTGGGGGTCATGGCAGTAGCACCTACTATGCTTAAAGGGGGCCTAAGTTTGATAACCGCCGCTCAAAAAATGTATATAACACATGTGGTCATTCTGACAAACTGCAATACACTACAGGAAGCATAGGGGGCGACGTGGCTTCATCACACCGTAAAAAGAGAACTTGCTTGTCTCAACTTTGCACAGAAAGTATAGAGGTTCGATTAGTTGACTCACTGAATGAATAAGGCATATTATATAATCATATTGTCACTAATGTAACAAAGCTTATGTATCTCTGAAGGAGTAACTTTAAAGGAGAAGAAAAGCAGCTTTCTCAAAAACTGTATGAGTTCATTTATCATGACTAGTCACTGTCAGAACAGTGTAGAAAAAGTTAAGAAGGTTGTGTTACAGCCATGATAAGTTACCTTGTCTGCAGTGTGCAGTCCTAGTCAACACCATTAGCTATAAAGCTAAAGCTACAAAAATGTCCCCGCAGTTTTCCCTCCCATTTTAGGAAATGAAGCGTCTACCTTTGACACATAAACCTGGCGTGTATACGACTGCGGCTGAACTCAATGCGCTCATAATGAGCCGTAGACACTCTGAATCCCCCCGGATCTGAGCTGAGAGAAGCAAGCTCCTCTAAAAGCTAATGACCCATACAGAGTAATCACCTCAAACAAACACTTCATCAGCACGGAGCGCGAGAGAGAGAGAGAGAGAGAGGGAGAGAGGAGAGAGAGGAAGGGCGAGAGAGAGGTGCTCAGACATGTTCGCTAAGCGGCACAGACTTGTGGGAGAGAGCGTTTGTGTGAATACACACACTGAGACGCACAGCGAGACAGACACACAGTAATTTGTAACACCGTAACTCTAAACTTGAGCGGTTGTTGTTGCATTCTTCTTCAGGGTGGGTTCGGCCTATCCCCCACTTTAGCCTGGAAAAGCCGGAACAATGCTGGGGGAGATTACTGCCTCAATCATCTCCACTCCACCACCGACTTCTTCTCATAACATGTAGCCCAGGGCACATGAGGCTGGTATTAGGACGATACTAACGCTAAGCATACGTGGAAATTAAACAGCATACATAGGCCCAGAAGCAGGCCGAGGTGGGCCTGTATGTCGTCATGTTCGCTCAGTTACGTGTACCTAAAGGTGAATTCCACTGATTTTTCAAAATATCTGCATAATTTGATGATTGAGATGTGAAAAAAAGTCAGGCAAACTGTTTTAATGTAAAGTGGTTCACTTACAGACTCGAATTTCTTTACAGTGGTGCTGATAGGAGCCACAATGTCTACAACAGAAATATAGCCATTTTACTTACTATTACAGTGACCAGTGGACCTCCATGTGTCTTCTACAAGTTTTCTTTGGGGACTTTTTTGCCTTACAATGCGCTGCATGTCCCCTCTCTGCCTTCGGACTTTAAAAAAATATGCTTTAGGCCAAAATCTTATCTCAAAACTCATAAACACAATGTGTCTGACATCAGGCAGAGCATTCGTCACCATTTTATGTAATAACTTTCTTGTGAGGGGGCTTTTAAACTCTTCAGACATCTGATTCCTATCACTACTGGTAAACAATTGTAGCTCGGATTCTTTAGAAAAGAGCGTTTCATATTGAACCACTCTGAATGACTTTGTGTACATCGTAACCATTTAATTATGCCAAAATCTGGAAAAAATCAGAGGAATATTTTGATGCTCACACTTTTTTCATATCGCTGCTGAGGTGTCAAACCTTTGTGTCGCCAAAATGGTCAGTTTACAGGAGAAGAAAATATATGAAAATGAAAAATTAACAATAAACAAAAAAACTTTAATGGAACTAGATTTTATTCCAAGCATCTTTGGCCCATTTCTATTGGTCAGTTTGTCGTGAAATGTTCCAAACTATCATTTAGCTGCTGACATTTTCTTAACTAACAATAACGTCATGCATGTTCAGTATAGAGATTTAGTTTTGTTTCCTGTTACAATGTTTTTTTCCCTCATTGCGTCATAGTTCTTACTTTGGATAGGCATTTTAGCAAAAATGCCCTGCGATGGACTGGCGACCTGTCCAGGGTGTATCCTGCCTTCCGCCCAATGACAGCTGGGATTGGCTCCAGCACCCCACCGCGACCCAGAAGGATAAGCAGTTTAGATGATGGATGGATGGATTTTAGCAAAAATGCTTCAATAATGATGATCATTAAGCAGAAATAAGAAGGATTATAAAAAACTGTTGTTGCACAAGTTAACAACTAATCATAGTCCAGGTCAGTTCTTCTTTCTTTTTGACATTACCAACTATAACTGAACAAAACAACAATCTACAGTCTGTTTTGATTTCAATTAGAGTTTAAAATGAATGGGGACAGTTGACAGTGGTATAATATTTGATATCTGACATGACACCGTCAATCTCAGCCAAGGCAGTGGAGCATGGAAGAAGCAAAAGAAGAAGAAAAAAGTTTAAGAAGAGAGGGAAAAAACTTAAACTTTCTTGGGAGCAAAAGAGAGAAAAAAGAAAAAGAAAAAAGCACCCCTCCAACAAAACAAGCAAAACAACAACAACAAATAAATAATAAAATAAATAAATAAATAAAGTTTTTTGTGAAAAAAAAATGAGTAGAAAAAAAAGCAAGAGTGAAAAAAACTTTCAAAAGTTTGAAAACAACAATTCCGTCTGTAAGATGAAGGCAGATCGGGTCAGTGCTTCTTTGTTTTCGACATTACTGACTAAAACTAAACTAAACAGTCATCTACAGCCTGTTTTGATTTCAATTAGAGTTTAATATGTATGGGAACAGTTGACAGCGGTGTAATAATTGATATCTGACAGCTGTTTCGCATCTCAACTATTTACTTTTTCAACATCCCACAACCCTCAGTGCCTGCACTGCCTTACTGCCGATCTCTCCTCTTAGTTTTCAACTTTTGCAATTTATTTTAGACCAAAAGGATCCAAAAAAAGAGAAGAATAGAGCCTAACGAACTCCAGTTTCTATGCTAATAGATGCTGGATGTTTGTACTTCAGTCATTATTTCACTGAAGGAAGTCCACTCCTCTGTGAGTAGATAAGCTGACAGAAAGGAGCTGGACATCAATAAATTAGACAAAGTGCAGAGCAGTTATGGAGGGTAGAGTGCGTGTGGCCCTCTAGGTGCTTCTCAGTGGGAGGTTTCGAGGATCACGCTGCTTTCAGAGGATTCCGTCACCCAGTATGAGTAAAGCCTTCACTAACAAACCTGCTTATCCGTCCTGCAGCACCACCTTAGCACTGGACGCACACACACACACACACACTCACACACACACACACACAGCTCCGACCTGCAATTACTCCAGCACCGTGTCATTACAGACTTATACAGCATGCTATTATCACACCCTTATAGACAGGCCAGAGGGAGGGAAGGGGTGCGAACGAGAGGCGCAGCTCTCACAAGAGGTCTTTCAAACAAGGCTTCTGAAGTCAAGCAGTCCAACTTTTTTGGATTACTGTGGTAATTAATAATCCGCCTGATATAATGAGCAGCACTCGGTTCTCCACTGGACACTGAGAGCCATAAAATGGGCCACTACAGCCGGTATAAACATGAAATAGGGTGGTGTGTGTGGTGTTTGTGTGTGTGTGTGTGTGTGTGTGTGTGTGTTTGTGTCTGGGCTTCTTCATAGATGGTCATGCCCTAGTTGTTCTTTTGTGCTGGATTAGGGGGGGTCGATTGGGGGGGGGCGACGTGACACGTGAAGCAACTGTCTGGGAAAGCATGACATCATCAATCTCAGCCAAAGGAGTGGAGCGTGAAAGAAGGAGAAGAAGATGAAGAAAAGTTTAAGAAGAGAGGGAAAAAACGTAAATCTGGTCAGAAAAAAAAGAGAGAGAGAAAAAAAAAAGAAAAAGTCTTGGCACCTCCCTTCCAAAAAATAAGCGAAAACAAATGACAAAAAAAAGAATAAAAGAAAAAATGAAGTTGGCATTTTTTGTAAAAAAATAATAATAATAAAAAAGGTTTAAAAAAATAAAGAAGTTGAAAACATAAAAAACGCAAAATAGAAAAACGTTTTAAAAACTTTTAAAAAACGTTTAAAAACTTTTATTTTCCTAAAGCTGCCCTAAAGCGCACGAACCGTGTGCCAGTATCCCGCTGAACGGCCCCGCCCCCTTTTCTTCTACCTGTGCTGATCAGTCTGGAGCTATTTTAATGTGGGGGTCCTGCCGTGGGGGGCTATTTTCCTCGCCCTGTCCCTTTAAGCCGCCTCGCGCCCGTTCTCTCTCTCTCTCTCTCTCTGTCTGTGTGCTGTGTCCGCGCGCTCCGAGCTCAGAGTGTCGTTTTACAGCGCGTGAGCTCGAGCTCCTCCTCCTCCTCTCCGCGCGCCGCGTTCTAAACGAGCCCGCTGGCCGCGCGAGCCCGAGCTCCCGCCACTCCGGCAGCGCGAGCACCGTGTTCAGCTCCGGGTTCTACTCTCAGCCCCCCTCCCTCCTCCTCCTCCTCCTCTTGCTGCTGCTCCTCAGCCAACGGACGACCAACTGAAGTCCTACAAAAACACGGTTATTTTTGTCGCCTTTTGAGCCATTTCCCGACTTTAAAAGTCATGTCGTGCCCATGGATTGGAGAGAAGAGATGATTTTCTTTCCCAAATAGCCATTTTTGTACGTTTTGTATTCTTTTTTTCAACTGTAAAAGTCCTTTTTTGGGAGAAAGAAAGAGTGAAGGGGCGACACGACGTGACCGTTGCAACTTTGGCTAACGTTACTCTCCGGCTTCCCTGCAGCCACAGAAGGAAGGAAAAGAAGTTAGAAGTGTTAACTTACTCCTTTTTGTGCCTCTTTCGGACACGATATCGCATCGAATTGCAAAGTGTGGATTATAGAAAGTGGAGTGGAAGAGGAAACGCTTTCGAAGTTGGGCTTGGACTTTTGTTTTTTCCCCTTTTTTTCGGTTTTTCGGTGTGCTCCCGTCGCTTTGTTCTCAGATTTACCAGTTAACGTTAGCTAGCAGCTCGAGCACACGGCCAAGTTTGCTGCAAGTCCCACGACTCTTTTTTTTTGAGACATTTGGAGACATTTCGAGTTTTTTCCAGGACCCATTTGAAGCGAAATAACGTATACACACACTCAAGTGGGTCGTTCGTCATTGTAGTCATGGACAGCTCGGATTTGTCTCCGTTTGCCGAGGATTATTTCTGAAACCGTGGGAAGTGGTTGTTGTCAGAACTTCGTGCTCTCGATGCTCCTTGAGAACTGAGCGGACTGTTTATATCTGTGAAAAGTCGTTAGGCTAACGTTACAGTTGGCTTCGCGATCCTGTGTTGGTGTTGTTGAAGCGAGGATAACGTTCGCACCTTTTATTAGTCGGGGGGAAAGAAAATAAATATTAAACTACTAAACATGCCCCAGCTAAACGGAGGCGGCGGGGATGACTTGGGGGCGAACGATGAAATGATTTCGTTCAAAGACGAAGGAGAACAGGAGGAGAAAATCTCCGAAAACGTGTCTGCCGAGAGGGACCTGGACGACGTGAAGTCCTCTTTAGTAAACGAGTCAGAAAACAACAGCAGCTCCTCCGATTCTGAGGTAAGGTGCTCTTTTCAACAGGTTGCACTGTTGTCAACGGGGCTTGAAGGGGAGTTTAACCAATATTTTCAAAATTTCTGCATAATTTGAGTGGTTGAGATGCGAACAAAGTCACCCAGAGAGGTTTGGTGTGAAATGCTTCATTGTAGAGACCCTGATTTCTTTACAGTGGTGGTGATAGGAACCAGAGGTCGCCATGTCTACAACACAAATATAGTCATTTTATTTACTATCCAAAACCACCAGTGAAGCTACATGAGTTCTGTTTTGTATATGTACTGTTAATGATGGTGAAATAAATAAATGTGAAAAGTTTTCTTTGGGGACTATTATGCCTTACAGCACCCTGCATGTCCCTCTCCACCATGAAAGAATTAAAATACATTTTAAGCCAAAACTTAATCAAAAAAAACCTTTCTAACACAATGTCTAAGACATCAGGCTGCGTATTCATAACCAGTTCATACAACAACTTTCTGTGAGCTTTTAGAGGTGGACGTCTGGTTCCTATCACCTCCACTGTAAACAATTCTCACTCTGTAGTTTTCTCTAAAAGGAAGCATTTCACACCAAACCACTCTGAATGACTCCGTTTACATCTCGACCGTTTAATTATGTTGAATTTCTGAAAAATCTCTTGTGTTCCCCTTTAAGCTGTTGCTGTGTCTTTTATGGAAACGACCTGTTTGTGTTTACTCTCATTTTATGCCGTGCTTTTCGTGTTTGGACCCACCAGCAAACAGAGAGACGCCCTCAGCCCAGACCCGACACTGAAAGTTATGAGAAAGCCCGAGAGTATTTTAGTGAAGGTGGGAATCTCTGCTTCATATATGTACTAGGTGAACTCTCACTTCCACAGTTGTGCTAGTTTTTCAAGCCCTAATCTCACCCTTTCTCGTTTCTCCTCCAAAGCTTTGAGAAGACAGCAAGATGGAGGCTTTTTTAAGAGCCCCCACTATCCAGGCTACCCGTTTCTAATGATCCCGGATCTCGCCAGCCCTTATTTATCCAACGGCGCCTTGTCTCCCAGCGCCAGGACGGTGAGTAGCCCTCAACATACAATATGAGTTTATTCACAACACCGCAGAGGATGCACTGAGTTACAGCACTTTTAATGGCCCGTGTTACTGGGGCAGGACGAACACTGCCATATTTCCTTCAAGTGGCCAAAACAAGGAGTATCTCTGAAGTTCTTTTGTTCGTCTGGGGTTGAGAAAAGTTGAGGCCAAACTGCTTTTTCTTGTCCTAGCTCACCCTCTGTGAGACGAGGAACAAATGGCACACTGTGTTTCTTGTCTTGTGCAGAGTGAAATCTTTGTAGTTGAAAAGTTTTACATGGTCCAAAATGACTAAAATATTGAGCCAGATAGATTACACATACGAGCATGTGTGTACATGCAAGCACATAGATATGCATGTGTTGAGAGTGATCTCATCTTGTGGACTATAAATGGCTCCGATGTGGGCGCACAATCTTATCGTTAACTTGCGATTTCTCTGTATGACTTGAGATGTTTTGTTCACATGCACTTGTAGTACTGTTGTAGTTGTAGTTGTAGTACTGACAGCAGCATGCCTTTAAATGTATTTTAAGTTTGTATAGTATTTGTGAGACCTAGGTTGTGAAGCTGGTTGTCGTGATTTTTTCCATTTAGTAAGATTATACTTTTAAAAAGACCCTCCCACCCCCTGCAAAAATATATATTAAAACAATTCATAGGTGCATGTGATTTAGTCAGGCCACTTATTATGGTCTATGACATTTGTAGGTCAGCGTTTGAGTTATAGCTGCATACTTTATATCTAAAAAAGATTTAGTGATGTTATGCCTTCATGGTCCTGGCTCTTCTGGTGTCGTTCTTTGTCCAAATATGTCTTTTGCCTGGCTGTCATCTTTGTGTTTGTCTGTGAAATGCTTGGCTAATGGAGCTAATACCCAGTGAATTCAGCTCTGCGCTGCCCAGCGTTTGTCAGTAATTAAGCGTTTTGAGTTTGCTTGTTTTGCCTGAGTGAAAATTAGATTAGTATGGCTAAGGGAATGGAATGGTGGGGGGATGTCGCGCTGAAAGTCTATCAGGGTGTGCTTTGTTTTTTTTCTCAGAGGCGTCACTTTCTGGATGTCTGTTAAAAACTTGAGGGCCGCTGAAGCTGACGCGCCCGTTCTGGCCCTTCTGATTTTTGTTCTGCTGAGTTTCTGCTCTGGGAAAAAGTTGACTGGCCTTTTAGCCTGTGCAGTGGCTCCTTTCAGCCCCGTTTGCAAAGGACTCAGCAGGCATTCATGTCCGCTTTGGCCGAGTTGGTGTACGTCAGCGCTGTTAAAAAGAGAACGAGAGAAAGAAAGTTTGGGGTCTCCACAAACTGAGGCGAAAAGCTTTTTCGTTCAACTTTTTCCCTTTCTTTTCTTTTTTTTTCGCCCTTTTTCTTTACCTAAACTGTGAACCATCTCCTCTAAATCTCTGGGTTACACCACTATTGTTTATTCCAACCCACAAATCCCTCTCCTTGCCCTGAATCCCAATGCGATTTGATTGGAACCAGCCAAGCATTTGACTGAAAAGCAGCAACCTCTCCCCCTCCTCCCCCCCTTCCAGCCCCCTTCCCTAACTTTTTCTCCCATTTTTCTTCACTCCCCCGTCTCCTCCCTCCTCCTTGCGTGCTCTACCTCCTTTCCCAGTCCCCTCTATTCAATTACTGAGGCGTTAGGCCAGCATTGTTATTCAGAGGGGGTGCTTGATGGCTTCATTGGGGATCTCCATAGGCCCTCATTAGCGTAATGGCCGCTCCTTACGCTCTTGGTGCATACCATTGCAGGGATCTTCTTTTGTTTCTCAGCCTATACAACTTTTTTTTAAGGCAGACTTGGCTTAAATTATCTTTAACAGCATGCCTGCAAGCCTCTCTCTCCTCCCCTGTTGTTCTGCCTCCACTATTTCCATATGTTAATCCCTTTTGCATTTGCGTTCTGTAGTTTAACTTGGACTTGTGAAAAAAGGTTTTACGTTTCCTTATTATTTTGCAAAGTTCTCCGATAAGATTTGACATGTTTGAGAAGTTGTGCTCAATTTTAAACAAGGTATTTGTGTCAGTCGGAGCTCTTGAATACAGAAGAGCTCTGTTCTAACTAGCGTAATGCGCATTAAAGAGGCAGAGGCTAATATGAGCTTACTTGCAAACATTAAGATGGTGTCATTTCGGGTCAGGATTAGAAAGACGCTCTCCTCCTTTTCATTAAGTTTCACTGATTGGAGAAAGTAGCAGGCCTTTTTTTTTCCCCCCTCCACTGTAAATGACCCCCTGTGCAAATCCACATGGCTGTGCTTAGGAGATGAATATAGTCTCATCTTTTGCATTGTTCTGTTCTGAAAAGGAGGCAGCATCGCTGTCTAGTTTTAATTCTTCTCGTAATTCCATGGCGTATTACAGTTTGTTGGAGTTCGTAACCTTTTCTACGCTTGTATTCGCGTTTTATCGAGCAGATAATCATAGAGTGAGATGTCCCAGAGTTTCTTGTGCTTAAACTTATCAGATTTAGCCCTGTGTATGAAGTAAAGGGAGGTGTGTCTGTATCAAGGGGGCCATTGAGGCAGATGAGCTTAGTCTGTCAATCAACACCTTCCGTCTGAGCTGTGACTGAGACGCTGACTGGCTGGCATTCTTTAGATATTTACACACTAATCTTAAGCTGCCCCTCGGACCGACACGGCCACAGCTGTCAAAATCCCGTCAGGACTTTTCCAAACAAACCCTCGAGGAGGCCGTCAGAATCTCAATTATCTGCTTTTTTTTTACTCAAATTTGAGCTGCTGACTTTTGAAACAAACGTACAAACATAGCCTACACTGTGTTTGCCTGTTTGCCCAAAAGATAAGCCTTAGTCTGTCCTTTTTTTTCCCATCTGGAATGTGAGTTACTGCGTTTATGCCGTTCTGAAAGATTGCCCTAAGAGATGTCAGGAAGAGATTTTTGATAGTGGACAGGTAGAGGTTTTTACCAGAGTCTGAGGTTTTTTTGCTACGGTGAGGCTTTATGAACGGCAGTGTTTATACGAGGCGGGTTTTTGGAGACTTTTTGAGAGCAATTTGTAGGCAGCACAAATATCAATGAAAAGCCACAGAGAGATACGAGGAGAAGGCTGTAAAACACAATATTACATCTGTTTCAAGTTCTCAGACTAGGAAAGCAATACTAAAAGTAATCCATTCTCCGTTTCTGGTGCAATCGCCTGAGTTCTGTTTTCCGTTTAATGCTAAAAGTTGCAGGCGTCATATAGTTTCTCGGCTTATCGAATGCCAATGAAGCTTAATTTTTCTCCACGTCATGAAAATCCAAGCTAGAACGATCCTGAAATACAGCGCTGTGTGGAACAAAAGGGGAAAAAAGTTGAAATTGCTGCAGAGAATCTGAGTTTAGAATACCTGTGGGAGTTTGAGCAGGAATGTAAATATTATTGGTGCTAAAGAAAAGACCATTATTACCCTCTCGCCTCTCGTCGTGCCAGCCCATGAGTTGTTTTAGAGGGGTTTATTGTTTGCACGAGACTGGAAACATAAGGGTGCTTTGGGATGCTTTAAAGACAATAAGTATGTGTATGCAGGTGTGCATGTGTGGAAATGTAACCGCTCCTGAAGCCTGTAGGACCTTCTTATGGCTTTTCATAAATTTAAGGGAAAGATGAATATAAATTGTGCAGATTTGGGGAGTTTTTTTATGCCACACACTTTCTGTCATTGTTGCCAAATGTCAAATTTTCTTCCCTCCCATTGCTCCGCTAAAGCTTCTCTTCCATCTTCATACATCTCAGTAGGAGACGTATTCTATATGTACGAATGATCCCTTTAAATGCAAGGTGAACTGGAGGGATTCACGTTGAAGCTCACATCTTTAGCTTGGTTTCTGAAAGTCAAGCAAGTGCTTGTAATACAGGTCAGATCTAAAGCAAAGATTCATTTTCACCGGTTAATCCAACAGTATAACTCCAGACCTATTGATAAAAGACCCAGTGATGAAAACTTGTACAGCTCTTTTTGTTACCCTCTTTTCTATTTCACCAATTTTGTAGCAATTTTATGATGTGAAAGAAAAAGCAGCAGAGCCGTTCATTATGACAAAGGTGCAAGTTTTTAGCCCAGTTGGTGTTTGCTTGAAGGCCACTTGTCATGACAGTAGCCTTCATTGGCAATAGTATAGTACAATAGATGTAGGCCAACAATATCTCAACATTGTAGGAAATATTATTTGAAATACAGTTCAAATAAAGCTATAGAAAGTGGGAATGAATAGTTGTAAGGGGCGAAAAGAATGTGTAGATAAAAAAGTGTGGCAGGACGGAAGAGCTCGCGTTTTGACAGGCTATAGACGCGCGTTTAGCACAGCTGGCATGGACTGAAACATCGATTAGAATAAAGGCGTATCTGTTCCGTCAGACAGGAGACTAAATGTTGTTTTGTGAATTGGCTTTTAGAAGTGTAACATTTCAGAGATGGCTCAGTGTAATTCTCTTTCCTTGTTCTTAGTGTTCAGTTCACGGTGGATCAACATTCTTTACGCTCCAGGCTGTACACTCTGTTCTTCAGTGCTGGTTATGAGATTTCTTTGAGTAATATTGTGGAGAAGTACAGATTTATAAAAATTGATTTGGGGCCTGCTTAGAACAGAATTTCCCTAATAAGCCAGCGAGATTTGTGTGTTGGCTGGCTGTTCTCAGACCTGAATGCTTAAACTCAGTCTGTGAGCTGAAGAGGAGGGTATGGAGGGTTGAATGATGCAGGTAAAGCATAACTCCAGTACTCGCACAGCTGATGTATTGCATTTCTTTGGGTCACTCTTATACCATATTGATGATTGCTAGCCACTGTTCACTCAGCTATTCACCTGAAGTTACAGTTTTGGTTTTTCTTCAACATGTTGGATCAGACGCCACAATTTTAGTACAGTGTTCGATCAAACAGTGTAGATGGCTTCCATATTTATCTGGAGGAGCTGCAGTGTCAACGCAGTATGTTGTTTACAGCAATGTATTCGTTATTTACTGCCCAGAAATTAAGTTA